>NC_000070.6:79344176-79644176 GCF_000001635.26 Mus musculus | reverse complement strand
TAAGAACACCATCAATAGGACAAAATGGCAGCCTGGGGAATCTTTAACAATACTACATCTCATAGCCAAAATATAAAAAAAGAGCTCACAAACTTAGACACCAACAAAACCAACTTAAATCTGGGACACAGAGCTAAACAAAATGCTCAAGAGAGTAGTCTCAAATGACAGAGAAGCATTTGAAGGTATATTCAACATTCTTAGTCACAAAGGGAGGGCAAATTAAAATGATTCTGAAATTCCATCTTACACCTGACAGAATGGCTTAGATCAAAAACTCAAGGGACAGCATATGCTGGTGGAGTATGGAATATTTGGACCATGCCTTCACTGCTGTTGAGAGTTCAAACTTGTATAATCAGTTTTCAAATCAATTTGGTGAATTGAGAAAATTGGGAATAGTACTACCCCCAGGACTTAGCTATTTGACTCCTGGACATATACACAAAATCTGCCCTGTAATACCAGAGGGAAACTTGCTTAACTATGTTCATACCAGCTTCGTTTGTAATAGCCAATAATTGGAAACAACCTAGATGTCACTCAATCAAAAAAATGCATAAAAGAGGCATTATGAATTTTTGTTTTTGTTTTTTCAAGACAGGGTTTCTCTGTGTAGCTCTGGCTGTCTTGGAACTCACTTTGTAGACCAGGCTGACCTCAAACTCAGAAATCTGCCTGCCTCTGCCTCCTGAGTGCTGGGATTAAAGGTGTGCACCACCACACCCAGCTTATGAATTTAATTTTTGAAGTGTTTGAATGAATTGTTTTTTGTGCTTTTATTGAGTTATTTATATATTCTTAATATTAATTTTTCTCGGGTATATAGCTGGCAAAGATTCTGTACAATCAGTGGGATTCTTTTTCTTTTCTTTTTTTTTTTACAGAAATGATGGTTTATTACCTATATAGAAGCTTTCTAATTTTATGCAGTTCCACTTGATAATTGTTGACCTTAATTCCTTCACAAATGTTCTAATTAGAAAGTCTTTGCTACATCTGCATCATTATTAGCACCTTGTATGGCTTCTTCTAGAAACTTTCAGAGTTCCAAATCTTCAGAGAAGAGTATACAACACAAAGTAACTAAAGGACCCAAGAGAGTAAAAGGAGCTCAAGAAGGGGTATGATTAGAAAGGAGAATAGCAGAATATAGATTAAGTAAGAGGAACATTGGGAAAACAGGGAGACAGAGATACTTGGGATAATGGGGTTCAATAAATATAAGGAAATAGGTAGAGAAGAGAGAAAAATAACACCAAGAAAGTTGATAAAGCCTTAATGAATCATATTATTTTACATTTACCCAAATTATATGTAGTACACTCACATATTACATATATTCATATATAATATATAAATATCATTATATGTCTATTGATATATACATTGGTATATAATCTGTTTATATGCATACACACACATATGTGTGTGTGTATAGTATTCCTATATATAATGGAATAACATATATAGAGAGGTAAACAATTACAGTTTTCAGTTTCAATCAGATGTATCTCGGGATCCAATGTATGGTAGATATTGCTGAAATTCGTGGTATTCAAGGTAATGGGAGTCAATAAAATAATTTTCCTCCTTAAGTAATAAACATATACGATTTCCTTAAAGACTCAGTGAGCACCAAAGAAGTAGTAAAAAAAGAATATAAGAGCCAGAATATATAGATAAGAGCAACCACATTCCATCATCTAGAAAAAATATAATAAAGCTATCAAAAATGGAACCCACTGCACTGAATCTACAAAGGATTGGATCTGTAACCAGCCAGACATAAATGGCAGAGAAGCTCTATGAGTCTTTACTACAGAAGTGTTTGTCACTCATAGCTTCAGAAATAAAGCAAATATCACTACTTTTAGCCAATCCAGGCTCGAGTTGATACTTATTGAGAATTGAGAATTCATCTTGGAAGATTTTATGTTTGATGAGTAAGAAGCTCCCTCCTTCTCTTTTTTGATAACTTTGGGTTGGAAGTCGATTTTATTAAATATCAGAATGACTACTCCAGCTTGTTTCTTCTGACTGTTTGCTTGGAAAATTGTTTTCCAGATTTTTACTCTGAGGTAGTGTCTGTCTTTGTCCCTGAGGTGGGTTTCCTGTATGCAGCAAATGTTGGGTCCTGTTTATGTAGTGAGTCTGTTAGTCTATGTCTTTTTGTTGGGGAATTTAGTCCATTGATGCTAAGAGATATTAAGGAAAAGTAATTGTTACTTCTTGTTATTTTTGTTGGTAGAGTTAGTAGTCTGTTCTTGAGGCTATCTTTTTAGGTTTGTTTAAAAAATCGAGTACAGAGCTGAACAAAGAACTGAGAAATACAGAATGGCTGAGAAGCACCTGAAAAAAAATGTCCAATATCCTTAATCATCAGGGAAATGAAAATCAAAACAACCCTGAGATTACACCTCACACCAGTCAGGATAGCTAAGATCAAAAATTCAGGTGATAGCAGATGCTAGCAAGGATGTGGAGAAAGAGGACTACTCCTCTATTGCTGGTGGGATTGCAAGCTGGTACAAACATTCTGGAAATCAGTTTGGTGGTTCCTCAGAAAATTGGACATAGTGCTACCAGAAGATCCAGCAATACCTCTCCTGGGCATATACCCAGAAGATATTCCAACTTGTAATAAGGGCACATGTTCCACTGTGCTCATAGCAGCCTTATTTATAATAGCCAGAAGCTGGAAAAACACAGGTGTCCCTCAACAGAAGCATGGATACAGAAAGTGTGGTACATTTACACAATGGAGTACTACACAAGTACTAAAAACAATGAATTTATGAAATTCTTAGGCAAATGGAGGTATCTGGAGTTGAAAGACCCACAACGTGAGGACTCCCCCCACATTCTGACTCAGGAGAGGCAACACCCCAAATCACTCATGAGAAAAGGTCTTGATACAAACTGCAAGAGGACTTTTATTCAAAGAGCGCTATAGGATCCACAGCCATACACCATGTAGTGTTAGAGGACCATGGGTGCTAAGTAGGTAGGTAAGGGGGGATTTAAAGGAAGAAACCAAAACTGAAGGGGGTGTGGAGGGTGTTGTTGGAAAAATACCAAAAATACCAGTTAAGAGTCGTGAGGAAGTGGGAGTCAAGACAGTTTCAATGAGTCTCTAACAGTAGCACATTTGCATAGCAGGTTCCAGGAGTGGTCAGGGTGGGTCAGCATGACTTTCTTTGAATGAATATTCCTCGAACCCAGGAAGCATGTGGGTGGAGGAATTTTACTATTTGTTTTATGATTAGCATGACTTGGAGCATTGAGTCACAAAGGTCACATTCTCAACCCTGGGCCAAAAGGCCTAGTTTTATGGTTTGTGTGTTATACTTTTTCAGAGTATATCATCCTGAGTGTGGGAACTCAATCACAAAAGAACACACATGATATGCAGTCACTGATAAGGGGATATTAGCAATACCCAAGATACCATTTGCAAAACACGTGAAACTCAAGAAGAAGGAAGACCAAAGTGTGGATACTTCATTCCTTCTTAGAATGGGGAACAAAATACCCATGAATGCAATTACAGAGACAACGTTTGGAGCAGACCCTGAAAGAATGACCATTCAGAGACTGCCCCACTTGGAAATCCACCCCTAAACAACCACCAAACACAGACACTAGGGAGATGGCAGCAAGAGCCTGCTGACAGGAGCCTGATATAGTTGTCTTCTGTGAGGCTCTGCCAGTTCCTTGCAAATACAGAAGTAGATGCTCACTGTCATCCATTTGATGGAGCACAAGGTCCCCAATGAAGGATCTAGAAAAATACCCAGGAAGATGAAGGGGACTGAAGCCCCATAGAAGAAACATCAATATGAACTAACCAGTACCCTCATAGCTCCTTGGAACTACACCACCAATCAAAGAAAACACATGGTGGAACTTGTGGCTCTAGCTATATTTGTAGCAGAGGATGGCCTAGGCGTTCATCAATGGGAGGGGAGGCCTTTGGTTCTGTGAAGGTTCTGGGCCCTAGTATAGGGGAATGCCAGGACAGGAATGCCAGTGGGTGGGTTGGGGAGCAGGAGAGGGGAGAGGTGATAGGGGATTTTAAGAGGGGAAACTAGGAAAAGGGATAACATTGAAAATGTAAATAAAGAAAATATCTAATGAAAATACAAACAATCATCATCAACAACAACAAAACCATTAACCCAAGGATTGGGTTATTTACCAAACCTACATAAAAAAAAAAAAAAAAAAAAAATGGACAAGGGCTACATCCACTCCAGTGAAGTATGCTTGACAGGTTTAGAAACCTGGAAGCAATCCGGAAGCAAAGAGTTTCTCAGAAACGTAGCCTCCTGGAACCTTGGCTTTCCCATAGCATGCACACTCAAAACCTGTACCTCTGTTAGTCTGGTGTATGGATCTGTGTGCTTTCTGTCAGTATTGTTTTGTTATAAGTTCTATTAAGGATTGATTTGGACAGAGTGGATTTTCTTTGCTTTGTGTTAAGAACCAGTGTACCTTGATGGATGTATTCGCCTAGCTTTCTTGTTTATGTTCTGTATTATAAGACTGGTGTTTGCTTTGAGAAAATACATCCAGATATACATCCAGATATGGCAATCCCTTGTTTTCATATTTGTTTGTCATTTCTCGCTAACTCCTTGCTTACTTGTAACCAGAACCCCATTTCCTGCAGATTGAGTACCCAAATGAGGATCATCTGCAGCAAAAAAGGAATTAAATGAGTCACAGGTCAAAACCAAAATTCATGAACATAGAAAAGGACAAGTAGGAAGCATAAGGACATAATTAATTAGGGTAGAATTGAGAAAAGAATGGATACACAGGGAATAGTAATCAAAACATGTTATATAGAGAGTAAAAAATAGTAAATACAAATATCAATAAATACTGCTTTTTATCTCAAATATATAATACATTTCAAAAACTGAAAGGAGTGATGTTGAAAACTTTCTCATAAAGAAATGGTAAATATGGGATAAAACTGACATCTTTAACTTGATTTAAACATTGCATATGTGTACATATATAAAAATAGTGTATGTACATTGTATACTGAGAATCCAAATATGAACACATTTATGTTTTGAGCTTTATTTTTGAATCAATTTATATTAAGAAATCTAAATCATCATGAATTCCATTTTGAAATCCCATGTCATTAGAGTAGGTAGTACGTAGAGTAGAACATAGAATATAGGTGGGGCTGAATAGCCAGTATTGATTTGTCAGCGTCATTTTGCAAGTAGCTGTTTTTTGAGCAATGAATGTTCCCTGAGGTACTGTGTCTCTCCATTTGGAAATGACAATTGATTCCCAAGACCAAACTTTTATGGGCTGCACAATTTAGTAATTGGCATCTAGCTTCTGGGTATTGTTCTTAAAGTCATAAATCATACTTTGTGTTTTATTTATTATTTTTGAGTTTCATAAATATGTCAATCTTTTTTGTCTGCATACTAAATAAAGTTTCATTACTTTATATGTTTATGATGTGGGCATTTGAGAACAGTCTGATAACAGAGAAGAAACTTTTTACTTAATGCAGACAACAACTGAAAATCTGCATAAAACATGTATAGAATATGACAAACTCTCTTGACTAATAAAAGGCTATATTTGCTGTCCTAAAATAATCTTTTAAATATTATGAGAAGCTTTCAGTAATGTGTAGTAAAATTAGAGTAGACACTACAGAGAGATCAAGGATCCATGAAAACTCACTGACAGATCCATATCTTTTATCTAAAAAGCTTGTGTTTAACTCAAGTCCTATAAGAAACAGTACTCCTACACTTCAGCATTCTGAGTGAAGAACATAAACAAAACTTAAACACTGGGGTTAGTTCAGTAAGAAGTAAAACTTCATTAAAATTAATAAAAAGTTGAAGAAATAAGCATTACATGATTCTCTTAATCAACAGAAAAGAAAGTCAATCCATACAGACTTTGAATGCGCTTAACTAAGTGGGACATCTTTGTCAATACCTTACATTACTGTCAGGTTTAACGGAAAATAGATGTTGAAGATGTAGGAATAATGTAAGGGGCAAAGGATGAGTAAAGTCTGTGAAATGAGATTTTTCTGGATATGACATAAGGATCACACTCATGAACCCTTGGCAGCTGAGGTTATCTGTAAAACAACAGAAGAAGATGAAGCCAGTCATAAAGTTGCCACCACTAAGAAGCAATTAGTAGCAGATTGCTGTTGGAGGAGGATAAAATCAGTTTGAGGAGTGTGGCCAATGATAGACTACCTATGCTCCAATCAAAAGTCCCAGCACACATGAAGGAATTAATGACATTGAATGGGTTTAGCTGGTTACAAATCAGAGAGGAAGCAGATACGAACATGAAAAGTTACCATGTGGGGAAGAGCCTGAAAGAAAATGAAGGGGGTGAGGGATGGCAATGATCATAATTTCATAAAATATATAGTTCTAAAGAATAAAAAATGAAGTAAGTTCATGTATGACTTCATTACATAGAATGTGTATTAAGAAAAAGAAAGAAAGAAAGAAAGAAAGAAAGAAAGAAAGAAAGAAAGAAAGAAAGAAAGAAAGAAAGAAAAAAAGAAAGAAAGAAAGAAAGAAAATCCAGCTGGGCAGTGGTGGAGCACGCCTTTAATCCCAGCACTTGGGAGGGAGAAGCAGGTGGATTTCTGAGTTCAAGACCAGCCTGGTCTACAAAGTGAGTTCCAGGAAAGCCTGTCTCAAAAAAAAAAAAAAAAAAAAAAAAAAAAAAAAAAAAAAAAGCAGAAACAACAACAACAAAAAAAGCAAAAACAAAAAGAAAAGAAAAGAAAAGAAAAGAAAAAAAGGAAAATCTAACAAGCAAAATGTATATGAAATCCTACATGTTGCATATTTACACAGTGGAGTATTATTCATCTGATAAAAAGTAATGTAATAAAACTTACTATTACACTTCTTCTTCTAATATTGTGTCTCTTATATGTGTGAATGTGTAAATATGGGCCACTCAGCTGAATATCAGGTAATTTGTTACTTCTCCACCTTGTTAGGACCTGGTCACTTACCAGACTAAGAGCTTATCTGATACTAGCCTGGACAGTCAGCAAGCCTCTGAGAGGCACTATCATTGCCTTTTCATAAATGCTAGAAATATATATATATATATTTCTATATATCTATATATATATTCTTAAAGTGTATTTTAATATTTCAAAAAATTCAGTGTGTGTCTTTGTGTGTGTGTGTGTGTGTGTCTTTGTGTGTATATGCATGCATGTGCACACATTCATGTGCCCACTGGCATATCATAGCACACATGTAGTGATCTGAAGACAACTTGTGTGAGTTGATTCTTTCCTTAAACCATGTGACTCCTGGAGATTAAATTCAGATTTCTGAGTCATACTCAAATGTTTTATCTAAATCATCTTGCTAGCCTCTGATTTTTGTTTTAACAATATTAATTTATAATCTTTAAAACATAATTATACTTAAAGTCACTTGTGCTAGACCCTTAGTTTATTTTCTTAGTGCTTGATACTTAAAACTAATTGTGTGACATTTAAATCAAATTATTTTATACAATAACTTTGGTATTTTATTTGGATTCACAGCCACAGTGATGAAAATTTTAATAACCCAAAATGTACTGTCAAGGAATTTGAACTCTTATGAAACTGAATGCAGAGCAGGCCTTAGAACAGGTGATTTTTCTCAATATGCAAATCCATAAAGGTGAAACTGTGAAAGTGTCCCAGAGACCTTTGTCCAATCTTACTGATTCTTTTATCAAGCTGTGTGGCAGAGTGAATGAAATGTGTTCAAGTGCCACAAAGTGGCAAGTCACAGTAATTACAAAATGAATAATCCAGAAAGTCTAGTCACAGTGTATAACACTTGGTACTTATTGAACAGCATACAAAATTATGAAAAAAAAATGATTCTCCAAAGCATTTAAAATATTAAAGATTAAATACACCATTAATGTTCTCATTTATTTAATTTTTGCACTTCTTTATTTTGCTTTTTGTTTCAGAAAGTCTTAAACTTGTTACACTGCATTTATATTCTGACAAGTTTGATTTTGCCCAAAGATTATCGGTTTCTCTTCTTCATTACTGGTTTCTTTTTATCTTTTTTTCTACAGTTCTTTCTAAGATGTTTATACATAAACTTCCTTTTTTCATGTTCCATATTATTTCTTACTATTTTTATGTATTACCTGACAAAAGAGATATACTCTACTCTACTTCTATACCCTAAATTTGAATGAACTTTACATCATATGAAAAGCTTAAAAATAGCATTTCAATCAAACAAGCAAACATTTGTGTGCCTTGGTTTTAAAACTCATGGTTGGAAAAACAGTAATTTTTATTGACATTTTTACTTTATTTACATTTCAAATGTTATCCCCTTTCCCAGTTCTCACCTGTAAACCCTCCTATCCCATCCCCTCTTCCCATTCTACAATGGTGTTCCAATACCCACCCACCTACTCCAGCCTTCCTGCTCTCGCCCTCCCCTAAACTGGAGCATAGAACCTTCACAGGACCAAGGGCTTCTTCTTCCATTGATGCCCAACAAGGCCATCTGCTGCTACATATGTGGCTGGAACCACGAGTCTTTTCATGTGTACTCTTTGGTTTGTGGATTAGTCCCTGGGAGCTCTGGGGGCAGGGGATCTGGTTAGTTCATAACTCTTCTTTCTATGGAGTTGCAAACCCCTTGTTTTTTATTGTTGCTGCTTTTGCTATGTTTGTCAGAATGATTAAAAATTTAGTAGGTCTTTCATTCATTTTTTTAAATGAGTTATCTCCATTAGTATGATCCAAAATTAATGTCTAGCTATATGATTGAGAATAATTATATACATAATTTTGATTTTCAAATCAGTACTATTTGTGATAAAATGATATATTTTTAATGATATACTTTTTTTTTTTTTATTCTTTAAATGTTATATAATCCAGACTTTGTCCCCATCCCGGTCCAACCTCTGACTGTTCCACACCCTACACCTCTTCACCTTGTCTCCAAGAAGATGTCCCCACCCACACCCACCCCAGACCTCCTGCTCCCTAGGGCCCCATGACTCTCAAGACTTAGGTGCATCTTCTTTGAATAATTCCAGAACCAGCAGTCCTCTGCTGTATATGTGTTGGAGGCCTCTTCTCATTTTTGTAAGTTTTAAGATAAATATTTTCAATTCAAAGTTTTATTTACCACTACAATAGTATTATTAAAGTTCTAGAATACTTTAGGTTTCAATAATGAAGTTTAGAATATGTGCAGACTTTCTGTAACCTAGGGACTATTAAATTTGTGTATGTGTGTTTTATATGGATTTGACTCCATTATTTAATGACATATTTAAGTTCTTTACAGATGTGTCTTTCAGTATATTCAGTTTATTAGTGTATATTTACATTACCTTTGAACAAAAAAATAAGTAATATGTATATTTTAATTTTAATGATACTTAGTATTATAATTTAGATTAAATGAAATACTTTCTATAAATTTTCTAATAATTAAAAATTAAACATCCAATATGTAAAAGATATAAAAATATATTTGCTTTTCCTTTAAACTGTATGTATGATCATAAAACATTTTTACAAGTGAAAATACCCTGACAGTTTGAGTTTAGTACAGTTTTTAAATCCTAAGTTCCTCTTGGCCTAAATTATGTCTACTGATATTTTGATAAAAGAAAAATATCTAGATTTAAAAATCTTTATTTTCATAAGACTGAACTATAGTTCTATGATTACTTTTTATTAAAGGTCTATTTTCAATTATTGAGCATATTGATAATTCCTGAAAGTAACAGTCATACAGTTATAACTTTATTAGGAGAGTATGTCAAAGCAAGTATATTTGCTTACTAATATTGTACTTATTCTTTTTTTTTCCATTTTTTATTAGGTATTTAGCTCATTTACATTTCCAATGCTATACCAAAAGTCCCCCATATCCACCCACCCCCACTCCCCTGCCCACCCACTCACCCTTTTTGGCCCTGGCGTTCCCCTGTACTGGGGCATATAAAGTTTGCAAGTCCAATGGGCCACTCTTTCCAGTGATGGCCGACCAGGCCATCTTTTGATATATATGCAGCTAGAGTCAAGAGCTCCGGGGTACTGGTTAGTTCATAATGTTGTTCCACCTATAGGGTTGCAGATCCCTTTAGCTCCTTGGTTACTTTCTCTAGCTCCTCCATTGGGAGCCCTATGATCCATCCATTAGCTGACTGTGAGCATCCACTTCTGTGTTTGCTAGGCCCCGGCATAGTCTCACAAGAGACAGCTACATCTGGGTCCTTTCAATAAAATCTTGCTAGTGTATGCAATGGTGTCAGCGTTTGGATGCTGATTATGGGGTGGATCCCTGGATATGGCAGTCTCTACATGGTCCATCCTTTCATCTCAGCTCCAAACTTTATCTCTGTAACTCCTTCCATGTGTGTTTTGTTCCCAAATCTAAGGAGGGGCATAGTGTCCACACTTCAGTCTTCATTCTTCTTGAGTTTCATGTGTTTAGGAAATTGTATCTTATATCTTGGGTATCCTAGGTTTCTGGGCTAATATCCACTTATCAGTGGTTACATATTGTGTGAATTCCTTTGTGAATGTGTTACCTCACTCAGGATGATGCCCTCCAGGTCCATCCATTTGGCTAGGAATTTCATAAATTCATTCTTTTTAATAGCTGAGTAGTACTCCATTGTGTAGATGTACCACATTTTCTGTATCCATTCCTCTGTTGAGGGGCATCTAGGTTCTTTCCAGCTTCTGGCTATTATAAATAAGGCTGCTATGAACATAGTGGAGCATGTGTCCTTCTTACCAGTTGGGGCATCTTCTGGATATATGCCCAGGAGAGGTATTGCTGGATCCTCCTGTAGTACTATGTCCAATTTTCTGAGGAACCGCCAGACTGATTTCCAGAGTGGTTGTACAAGCCTTCACTCCCACCAACAATGGAGGAGTGTTCCTCTTTCTCCACATCCACGCCAGCATCTGCTGTCACCTGAATTTTTGATCTTAGCCATTCTGACTGGTGTGAGGTGGAATCTCAGGGTTGTTTTGATTTGCATTTCCCTGATGATTAAGGATGTTGAACATTTTTTCAGGTGCTTCTCTGCCATTCGGTATTCCTCAGGTGAGAATTCTTTGTTCAGTTCTGAGCCCCATTTTTTAATAGGGTTATTTGATTTTCTGAAGTCCACCTTCTTGAGTTCTTTATATATGTTGGATATTAGTCCCCTATCTGATTTAGGATAGGTAAAGATCCTTTCCCAATCTGTTGGTGGTCTTTTTGTCTTATTGATGGTGTCTTTTGCCTTGCAGAAACTTTGGAGTTTCATTAGGTCCCATTTGTCAATTCTCGATCTTACAGCACAAGCCATTGCTGTTCTGTTCAGGAATTTTTCCCCTGTGCCCATATCTTCAAGGCTTTTCCCCACTTTCTCCTCTATAAGTTTCAGTGTCTCTGGTTTTATGTGAAGTTCCTTGATCCACTTAGATTTGACCTTAGTACAAGGAGATAAATATGGATCGATTCACATTCTTCTACACGATAACAACCAGTTGTGCCAGCACCAATTGTTGAAAATGCTGTCTTTCTTCCACTGGATGGTTTTAGCTCCCTTGTCGAAGATCAAGTGACCATAGGTGTGTGGGTTCATTTCTGGGTCTTCAATTCTATTCCATTGGTCTACTTGTCTGTCTCAATACCAGTACCATGCAGTTTTTATCACAATTGCTCTGTAGTAAAGCTTTAGGTCTGGCATGGTGATTCCGCCAGAAGTTCTTTTATCCTCGAGAAGACTTTTTGCTATCCTAGGTTTTTTTGTTATTCCAGACAAATTTGCAAATTGCTCCTTCCAATTCTTTGAAGAACTGAGTTGGAATTTTGATGGGGATTGCATTGAATCTGTAGATTGCTTTTGGCAAGATAGCCATTTTTACAATGTTGATCCTGCCAATCCATGAGCATGGGAGATCTTTCCATCTTCTGAGATCTTCCTTAATTTCTTTCTTCAGAGATTTGAAGTTTTTATCATACAGATCTTTCACTTCCTTAGTTAGAGTCACGCCAAGATATTTTATATTATTTGTGACTATTGAGAAGGGTGTTGTTTCCCTAATTTCTTTCTCAGCCTGTTTATTCTTTGTATAGAGAAAGGCCATTGACTTGTTTGAGTTTATTTTATATCCAGCTACTTCACCGAATCTGTTTATCAGGTTTAGGAGTTCTCTGGTGGAATTTTTAGGGTCACTTATATATACTATCATATCATCTGCAAAAAGTGATATTTTGACTTCCTCTTTTCCAATTTGTATCCCCTTGATCTCCTTTTGTTGTCTAATTGCTCTGGCTAATACTTCAAGTACTATGTTGAAAAGGTAGGGAGAAAGTGGGCAGCCTTGTCTAGTCCCTGAATTTAGTGGGATTGCTTCTAGCTTCTCTCCATTTACTTTGATGTTGGCTACTGGTTTGCTGTAGATTGCTTTTATCATGTTTAGGTATGGGCCTGGAATTCCTGATCTTTCCATAACTTTTATCATGAATGGGTGTTGGATCTTGTCAAATGCTTTTTCTGCATCTAACCAGATGATCATGTGGTTTTTGTCTTTGAGTTTGTTTATATAATGGATTACATTGATGGATTTTCGTATATTAAACCATCCCTGCATCCCTGGAATAAAACCTACTTGGTCAGGATGGATGATTGCTTTAATGTGTTCTTGGATTCGGTTAGCGAGAATTTTATTGAGGATTTTTGCATCAATATTCATAAGAGAAATTGGTCTGAAGTTCTCTATCTTTGTTGGGTCTTTCTGTGGTTTAGGTATCAGAGTAATAGTGGCTTCATAAAATGAGTTGGGTAGAGTACCTTCTACTTCTATTTTGTGAAATAGTTTGTGCAGAACTGGAATTAGATCTTCTTTGAAGGTCTGATAGAACTCTGCACTAAACCCATCTGGTCCTGGGCTTTTTTTGGTTGGGAGACTATTAATAACTGCTTCTATTTCTTTCGGTGATATGGGACTGTTTAGATGATCAACTTGATCCTGATTCAACTTTGGTACCTGGTATCTGTCCAGAAATTTGTCCATTTCGTCCAGGTTTTCCAGTTTTGTTGAGTATAACCTTTTGTAGAAGGATCTGATGGTGTTTTGGATTTCTTCAGGATCTGTTGTTATGTCTCCCTTTTCATTTCTGATTTTGTTAATTAGGATTTTGTCCCTGTTCCCTTTAGTGAGTCTAGCTAAGGGTTTATCTATCTTGTTGATTTTCTCAAAGAACCAACTCCTCGTTTGGTTAATTCTTTGAATAGTTCTTCTTGTTTCCACTTGGTTGATTTCACCCCTGAGTTTGATTATTTCCTGCTGTCTACTCCTCTTCGGTGAATTTGCTTCCTTTTTTTCTAGGGCTTTTAGATGTGTTGTCAAGCTGCTAGTATGTGCTGTCTCCCGTTTCTTCTTGGAGGCACTCAGAGCTATGAGTTTCCCTCTTAGAAATGCTTTCATTGTGTCCCATAGGTTTGGGTACGTTGTGGCTTCATTTTCATTAAACTCTAAAAAGTCTTTAATTTCTTTCTTTATTCCTTCCTTGACCAAGGTATCATTGAGAAGAGTGTTATTCAGTTTCCACGTGAATGTTGGCTTTCCATTATTTATGTTGTTATTGAAGATCAGTCTTAGGCCATGGTGGTCTGATAGGATACATGGGACAATTTCAATATTTTTGTATCTATTGAGGCCTTTTTTGTGACCAATTATATGGTCAATTTTGGAGAAGGTCCCGTGAGGTGCTGAGAAGAAGGTATATCCTTTTGTTTTAGGATAAAATGTTCTGTAGATATCTGTCAGGTCCATTTGTTTCATAACTTCTGTTAGTTTCACTGTGTCCCTGTTTAGTTTCTGTTTCCACGATCTGTCCTTTGAAGAAAGTGGTGTGTTGAAGTCTCCCACTATTATTGTGTGAGGTGCAATGTATGCTTTGAGCTTTACTAAAGTGTCTCTAATGAATGTGGCTGCCCTTGCATTTGGTGAGTAGATATTCAGAATTGAGAGTTCCTCTTGGAGGATTTTACCTTTGATGAGTATGAAGTGTCCCTCCTTGTCTTTTTTGATAACTTTGGGTTGGAAGTCGATTTTATCCGATATTAAAATGGCTACTCCAGCTTGTTTCTTCAGTCCATTTGCTTGGAAAATTGTTTTCCAGCCTTTCACTCTGAGGTAGTGTCTGTCTTTTTCCCTGAGATGGGTTTCCTGTAAGCAGCAGAATGTTGGGTCCTGTTTGTGTAGCCAGTCTGTTAGTCTATGTCTTTTTATTGGGGAATTGAGTCCATTGATATTAAGAGATATTAAGGAAAAGTAATTGTTGCTTCCTTTTATTTTTGTTGTTAGTGTTGGCATTCTGTTCTTGTGGCTCTCTTCTTTTTGGTTTGTTGAATGATTACTTTCTTGGTTGTTCTAGGGCGTGATTTCCGTCCTTGTATTGCTTCTTTTTTGTTATTATCCTCTGAAGGGCTGGATTTGTGGAAAGATATTGTGTGAATTTGTTTTTGTCGTGGAATACTTTGGTTTCTCCATCTATGGTAATTGAGAGTTTGGCTGGGTATAGTAGCCTGGGCTGGCATTTGTGTTCTCTTAGTGTCTGTATAACATCTGTCCAGGCTCTTCTGGCTTTCATAGTCTCTGGTGAAATGTCTGGTGTAATTCTGATAGGCCTTCCTTTATATGTTACTTGACCTTTCTCCCTTACTGCTTTTAATATTCTATCTTTATTTAGTGCATTTGTTGTTCTGATTATTATGTGTCGGGAGGAATTTCTTTTCTGGTCCAGTCTATTTGGAGTTCTGTAGGCTTCTTGTATGATCATGGGCATCTCTTTTTTTATGTTTGGGAAGTTTTCTTCTATTATTTTGTTGAAGATATTAGCTGGCCCTTTAAGTTGAAAATCCTCATTCTCATCAACTCCTATTATCCGTAGGTTTGGTCTTCTCATTGTGTCCTGGATTACCTGGATGTTTTGAGTTAGGATCCTTTTGCATTTTGTATTTTCTTTGACTGTTGTGTCGATGTTCTCTATGGAATCTTCTGCACCTGAGATTCTCTCTTCCATTTCTTGTATTCTGTTGCTGATGCTCGCATCTATGGTTCCAGATCTCTTTCCTAGGGTTTCTATCTCCAGCGTTGTTGCCTCGCTTTGGGTTTTCTTTATTGTGTCTACTTCCCCTTTTAGTTCTAATATGGTTTTGTTCATTTCCATCACCTGTTTGGATGTGTTTTCCTGTTTTTCTTTAATGATTTCTACCTGTTTGTCTGTGTTTTCCTGCTTTTCTTTAAGGGCCTGTAACTCTTTAGCAGTGCTCTCCTGTATTTCTTTAAGTGAGTTATGAAATTCCTTCTTGATGTCCTCTACCATCATCATGAAAAATGTTTTTAAATCTGGGTCTAGATTTTCAGTTGTGTTGGGGTGCCCAGGACTAGGTGGGGTGGGAGTGCTGCGTTCTGATGATGGTGAGTGGTCTTGATTTCTGTTAGTAGGATTCTTACGTTTGCCTTTCGCCATCTGGTAATCTCTGAAGCTAGGTGTTTTAGTTGTCACTGTTAAGAGCTTGTTCTTCAGGTGACTCTGTTAGCCTCTATAAGCATACCTGGAGGGTAGCACTCTCCTTAGTTTCAGTGGGCAGAGTATTCTCTGCAGGCAAGCTCTCTTCTTGCAGGGCAGGTACCCAGATATCTGGTGTTCGAACCAGACTCCTGGCAGAAGTTGTGTTCCACTCACTAGAGGTCTTAGGATCTCATGTGGAATCCTGTGTGGGCCCTTGCGGGTGTCAGGCGACTCCGCTGGCAAGGTAGCCTGGGGCTCGAGTGGAGCGGAAGGGGTTTATGCCCCAGATCAAGCCAGGGTAGCCTGCTTCCCTATGTACTGCAGTCTCAGGTTCCGCGCGATTGGATTGGGGCAGGTGCTGTGTTCCACTCACCAGAGGTCTTAGGATCCCGTGGGGAGTCCCGTGTAGGCCCTTGCGGGTGTTGGGCAAGACTCTGCTGGCAAGGTAGCCCGGGGCTCGAGTCGAGCGGAAGGGACTTGTGCCCCAGATCAAGCCCGGGTAGCCTGCTTCCCTATGTACCGCAGTCTCAGGTTCTTCGAGATTGGATTGGGGCAGGCGCTGTGTTCCACTCACCAGAGGTCTTAGGATTCCCGTGGGGAGTCCCGTGTGGGCCCTTGCGGGTGTTGGACAAGACACTGCTGGCCTACTTATTCTTTTTTATTATTAGATATTTTCTGCATTTAGATTTCAAATGCTATCCCGAAAGTCTGCTATATCCTCTCCCACTCTGCTCCCCAATTCTTTTGTAGAGAAACTTAGTTTTTCTATATCTAATCTTGAGTGATCCAAAAGAGTGGTAAATCCACTTTTCAACCAGGAGATATTTTAGATTGCAACCTTTGCCAAAGACAAATGAAGTCATTTTCTATTTCTATGTTGACCCAACATTTAAGTTTCTGATAGTAGAAAAAAATGAATCAAATAAATAAAATCTCATAATATACAATTCTAAAGTTAATTTTCATAGCATCTCTTTCCACTGTTTTGACTTATATTTATTTCAGACAGAATTGTGATTGCATGTAAACATTTCTTAGCCAATATAATATATTCTGACATTAATTTTGTTAGAGCAAAATCTGATAAAATGTATACTCATTTCCCTCAACTGTAGTATACTTAGAAGTATAATTTTCACTTTGGTAATTCTGTTCCTCTTTACACTTTGGTAATTATGTACCCTTTGGAAAGTGTACATAAACATTCAATTTCATTGTGTGAAAGAAAAGGAAATTGAACGGGAAGTCAAAGGTTTACTCTTCTTTTCCAAATGATGAAAATCAGTGGTGCAACTGCTTGTATGCAAAATTGTTTGTATAAGCTTCAAATGGTGCAGTGAGAACAAATTCAGTGCAGCTGCTTTAGAACTCACTGTGCCTGACTGATGCAAATAAAGTCAATCTTACACAGAATCTTTGACTTTCATCTCATTCCTCTAAAATTTTAAATATCTTCTGAATATAATATTTACAATACTCTGTATTGTTTATGGATCAGAGTTATCTTCTTTAAGATAAAACCATCTTGAAAACCAGTGAATATCATTTTCATACCTCCTACACATAGCTAATATAAGATTTGATAATTCTTATCACATTTGTCAGATATAGTCACTGATTTCATCTTATATACCCTCTTCTCTTCAAATGATAATGCTTTTCCATCAATAGTATATAATTGCTATGATACAACCAGTAAATAGCAGTATAAGCTCTAATGAAGATACAACTAAAGAAGTCTCATTACTAAAAATCAACCTATAAGTAAAGAAATGATATAAAATATGCATTACATCGGGTTTATAATTTAATATGCATCAAACAGAGAAAAATCTCATTTATTTAGCAATTTACAGTAAACAGGTTGCTATCGGGCTACCTGATGGCAGTCCAGTTCTCAATTCATACAGCAAATCCTCTTCCAAGACTACAGCATCTTGGCAGATTTCATTCAGAAGTCCTGAAGTGTTGTAGTTGTATTTCAGGAAACAATATAACAAGTTAAATTGACACTGTCTTTCTTCACCTTTCCTTTCAGATACTGGAGTCAACCTGCTGTCCTTTAAACTCAACATTTCAGGACGGCATCTATTGGATCATAGTCTGTTTGCTTGCTAGGATCTCTCTCTCTCTCTCTCTCTCTCTCTCTCTCTCTCTCTCTCTTTCAGAAATACCAATTAAAATGCATCAAACATTCCATTTTCTGCCCCATAATTATTTTGTTTGCATACATGGAGACCTTTTGGCACCAGAGATGACCAGCGAGGTCATCCACCAAGCCCTTGCCTGCTAGGTTCTTGGGACACAACCAAATGTGGTAAACTACAAGCCACTTGTTCTCCTGTTTTCCAACCCATAATATTTCCTGTGTTCCCTGAGGGCTGCTAGTACCAGGAACATTCAAATGAGACCAATTTCCACCCACCAACCCACCCCCAATCCTCTCCCTGCCTGGTCCCCCTGGGGCAATCCTGGCAAACATGAACTACACCCTGTCCCTTGTGTTCTATTTTCTGTTCCAGAGCTCTAAAGGCATTGCTGGAGGCTTGCCAGCAACAGGGACAACCAGATAAGACCCAGTCCCCAATCCTCTGCTTACCAAATATCCCTAAAGCATACAGCTGTAAAGTATACAAGGTCCCCTGCGCTCCACTTTCAGGCCCAATACTCTGCCTACATTCTTTGAGACCTGCTGGCACAGGGAAAAGCAGATGGTTAAAGGTCTTCATAGTATATATTTAAGTACTAGGTCAATTTGGTATCAGCAGAGCCCAGATATCCTATGACAGCAAGCACTGGATATAAAAACACAGCTATAAGACAAGAAAATGACTTTAAATCTAACACCATGAAGACGATAGAGGCCTTTCATGAGGAACTAAATATGGCATCAAAGAATTATAGGAAAATAAAATCAAACAGGTGAAAAAAATAAATAAGACTGTTTAAGACTTGAAAATGGAAATAGGAGCAATAAAGAAAACACAAACTGAGGGAATCCTATAGATAGAAAATCAAGGTAAGAAACAGAAACTACAGATGCAAGCATCACCAACAGAATACAAGAGATAGTAGAGAAAATATCAAACAGAAAGTATATTATAAAAGGAATTGAAACAAGTAAAAAAAAAATGCTATATTTAAAATGTTTTTGACACAAGCACCAAAGAAATTTGGAACACTATTAAAAGACCAAATCTAAAAATTATAGGAATAGAAGAAGGAGAATATTCCCAACTCAGAAGGCCCAGAAAATACTTTCAACAAAATCCTAGAAGAAAATTTCTCTAACCCAAAGTACAAGATGCCCACAAACATACAGGAAGCTTACAGAACAGGAAATAGATTGAGCTAAAAAAGATTATCCTTCCTTCAAATAATAATCAAAATACTAAATATATAAAACAAAGAAAGAATAATAAAAGGTGCAAGGGTAAAAATGTAACATATAAAGGGAAAACTATCTGAATTACACACAAATTCTCATCAGAGACTTTAAAAGTCAGAAGGTACTACACAGATGCTTTGCAGTTTCTAAATTCCACAGATGTTGGGGGACTTAAATAAGGATAGGTTATTACCCAACAGAAAAGTGTGAGAAAAAGAGTTATTGAAGCTATCAGACCCAATAAAAAAGTTGGCATAGCTACAGTTAATATGTAATAAAATAGATTTCTAAAGAAAATCAGTCAAAAGATATGTAGCAGCATACTTCATGTTAGTCAAAGGAAAAAAAAATCCACCAAGATGCCATCTCAGTTCTGAATTTCTATGCCACAATGCAAAGGTACCATATTTGTAAAATTATCAGACCTAAAGCTTAAATCACACATGGAACTCTGCACACTAATTGTAGGATACTCAACATGCCATTGTCACCAATGAACATGTCATCATGTCAAAAACTAAGAGTATAAACAATAGAACTAACAGACATTATAACTCAAATGGACCTAACATATCTACAGAAGATTTCAACATAACACAAAGAATGTGCCTCCTTATCACCTGGTGAAATCTCCAAAATTTGCCATATACTCAGACACAAAGCATATATCAACAGATACAAGAAAATTTAAATGGATTGAAGCTGGATGACAACAAAAAGAAAAACAACAGAAAGTTTACAAACTCATGGAAACTGAACAAAATTCTACTCCATGACCACTAAGTCAAGGAAGAAATAAACAAAGGAATTAAACTTTCTAAAATTCAATGAAAATGAAGGCATAACATACCCAAACTTATGGGGGCATATGGAAATCTGTACAAAGAGGAATGTTCATAGAACTATGTGTCTTAATAAAGATATTACTTAGATCCCATAAAAACAACTTAGCAGCATACCTGCAATCTCTAGAACAAGCAAATACACCCAAGAGGAATAGATGGCAAGAAACAACTGTACTCAGGGCTGAAATCAATTAAATAGAAACAGAGAAGAACACAAAGAATCAGTGAAACAAAGCAATGTTTCATAGAGAAAAACATCAAGATAGACAAATCTATAGAGAAGCTAACTAAAAGGCAGGGAAAGAATATCCAATTTAATGCAATCAGAAATTAAAAGGGGGACACAAGCACAGACACCAAGTAAATCCACAGAAGCCCTAGGTCTTACTTCAAAAATCTCTAATCCAAAACTTTGAGAATTTAAATGAAATGGATGACAAACAGTCCTAAAATTCCTATGTAAATAAAA
This sequence comes from Mus musculus, assembly GCF_000001635.26. NCBI lineage: Eukaryota > Metazoa > Chordata > Mammalia > Rodentia > Muridae > Mus > Mus musculus. Next base: position 79,623,863 of record NC_000070.6, on the reverse strand, counting down.
GTAGTTGTTAAAAGTGTCCCAACCAAAATAGATAGGTAGATAGATAGATAGATAGATAGATAGATAGATAGATAGATAGTTAAATAGGTAAATAGATAAATAAATAGATAAATAGATAAATAGATAAATAGATAGATAGATAAAAATAGATAAATAGATAGAATAGATAAAAATAGATAGATAGATAAATAGATAAATAGATAAATAGATGGAAGTGTGGACAGAAAGACTGACTGAGAAGCCAAACCCAGGGCCTCAAGATTTTAGTGCCAAATTTCACACAACCATCAAATAAAAGCTAATATCAATATTTCAAAAAATGGAAACAGATGGAAAACTGCCAAGTTCATCTTATGAGTCCACAGACACACTCAAATGTGAACAGCCCAAAGATACAACCAAGAAAGAAAATTGTAGACCAAGCTCCCTTGTGAACTTTGACACAAAAATAATCAATAAAATACTTGCAAACCAAATCCAACAACACATCAAAAACATTTTCCAATGTGATTAAATAGGCTTCATTCTAGAGACACAGAGATCTTCAACATATGGCAATTCATCAAAGTAATCTGACATAATAAAGAACTGAAAGCAAACATATAATAAAGGCAATATACAGAAAGAGGATAACCAACATCATATTAATTGGGTAGAAACATAAAGCAATTTCTAAACTCCTGGATAAGGGAAATATCTCTATGATCCCTGTATATATTCAATATACTACTTGAAATTTTAATTAGAGCAATAAGACAGCTAAAGTGATCAAGGGGATATAAATTGGAAGTGAAAAAAGCAGTGTCTCTATTTGCAGATAATATGATACTATATGTAAGTAACAACAATTTTTTTTTTTTTAATCAGGGAACTCCTAATGTTGACAAACATCTTCAGCAAGGAAGGTGTGTGAGTAATGACGTCCTACTGGCAGTTTGTGGAGAGGAACCCACTGAATTAGAAAAGGTCTGTGTTTTTCAGGGATTTCTCTGGGATCCCTTAGCCCAACAACACAATTGAATGTAACCCAGTTCCCATACAGGAAGCCCCGCATGGTGACATAAGATAACCAGTTGAGACTCTTTCTCATATCTCTCAGTAGTAGAACTTATTAGGATCAGATTTATACATTTTAGGAAGCTTCTTCACTACACTTCTATAACAATATTTTAATGCAAATGATAAATAAGACGTATTGTCTTTACTTCAAAGTATTAAATGGCTAGTAGATAGATACTTGCAAATACATAGCTGTCCTTTGAAAAATCTAACAGAGGGATCATCAGCAAGATTTCTCTCTGTGCCAAAAATAAATAAATAAATAAATGGACTGAAGTTTTAAATAAATAAATAAATAAATGGACTGAAATAAATAAATAAATACTTGTAAGTTTTGTACAAAAGAAAAATGAAAACTTTTAGACTTTCTTTTCTCTAATTTTGGGGAAGCAGGGAAAAAAAACACATTTAGAAGACCAGATTGTTTTGTTTTTCAGTGTTTGTCATTAATGGCTATTCCCTATTACACACAGCCTTACTTAGGGTTAATGTCTGCTGTGAGCAGACATTATGACCAAGGCAACCATTATAAAAATAACAATAATTGGACCTGGCTTACAGATTCAGAGATTCTGTCTATTTTCCTCCAGGCAGGAAAATGGCAGCATATAGTTAGGCATGGTGAAGGAGGAGCTGTGAGTTCTACTTCTTCATCTGAAGGTTGCTAGGACAAGACTGGCTCCTGCTTTCTTAGGAGAAGGGTCTCACTGGACACCTTCATAGTCACACACTTCCTCCAAAAGGGCCACACCTACTCCAACAAGACCAAACCTCCAAATAGTGCCACTTGCTACTGGGCTAAGCATGTTCAAACCATCACAGTCTCAAAATCTTTACTTTTGATTCTTCCCGTGGAAGAAGTATTAAATCTCTGTAATCCCAAAGGACACTGAAACATTTGTGATAACTCAGACTCCAAACCAGAAAAGAAATTCTCTTTCCCTCTGATGTGCTGCTAAGAATTTGTCATGATGGGTTTTCACCTCTTCAGTCATACAAAACAAACACAGCTTCACTGTCTTTATGTTATCTGAGTGGTATTTCCAGAAAGAGCATATGTGACAAAAAATAGTGTAGGGTGAGAAGAATAGTTGCTATTTGATAGGACTGAAGTACAGTACTTTAAGCATAATATCAGGTTACACACTTACAGTAATGGGCTAGGGCACAATCTAAAAGTGCTCTAAGTGACAGGTTTCAGAACCTGAGTATTAAATTCTCTAGCTCAAATAAAAGAAAGTTCTACTTGAACTCTTTGTTTTGTTTTCTTTGGGTTGTTCTATAAATTAAGATGTGAAATCTTTAAAAAAAAAAAAAGCTCAGTAAACATAAAATACAAATTTTAGAAATCAGGTTATCTTATTTTAGTTACAATTAGCCTAATTATATTAATAGTATTTCAACATTGGACAACTTTATATTATAGAAGAATAAACATTTTTTATTCTATGGCAAATGAAATATTTTAATATTTGTTTTTCTATTTATATTTCTTTTTTAATTTGAATTTATATTTTCAGAAAATATTGTATGTGAATATTATGTTATATTTCTCTAGAGTATCAAAATCAATAATTAAAGTATTTATATAGCCCAGAAGCTTAGAATACCCAAAATACTATTCATGGACCACATGAAGCTCAAGAAGAGGGAAGACCAAAGTGTGGACACTTCGGTCCTTCTTAGAAGGGAGATCAATATCCATGGGAGGAGATACAGAGACAAGGTGTGGAGCAGAAACTGAAGAAAAGGCCATTTAGAGACTGTCCAGCTGGGGATACATCCCATATACAGTTACCAAACCCAGGTGCTATTGGATGACAATTGCTTGCTGACAGGAGCCTGATATAGCTGTCTCCTGAGAGGCTCTGCAAGTGCCTGACAAATACAGAAGTGGATGCTCACAGCCAACCATTGGACTGATCACAGGGTCCCCAATGGAGGAGCTAGAGAAAGGACCCATGGAGCTGAAGGGTTTTGTAACCCCAAGGGAGGAACAACAATATGAACAACCAGTACCCTCAGAGCTCCCAGGGAGTAACCCACATTGATGGACCCATGGCTTCAGATGCATGGGTAGCAGAGGATGGCCTTGTGGGACATCAATTAGAGGTGAATCTCTAGGTCCTGTGAATACTCGATGCCCCAGTGTAGGAGAATGCCAGGACAGGGAAACAGGAGTGGGTGGGTTGTTGAGCAGAGGGAGGGTATTTGGGTTGGGTTTTTTTTTTTTTTTTTTTTTTGAGGGGAACAAGGAAAGGGGATAAAATTTGAAATTTAAATAAAGAAATAATTATATATTCATGTATAAATATACACATTCATATATATGTTTATATACATATATTATTCACACAGAGACACAGATATATTCTAACTATTGATTTTGTTGCTCTAGAGAAAACTAATAAATATAAAATATATGTATGGTTGCTTGCTTGGGAGTATATATACACATATTTATACATGTAATTAAAAATATTTCATGTTAAAATGGTAACAACTGTCATCTCACTCTCGACACTCTGAAAGCCATGAAGTTGCTAATCCAGAGCACTGGGTGCTCCTGAAGTCCGAATTTTGACAGAAAACCTAGGATATTCCTGAAGAGCCACTGTTTCTTGTTCAGAAATGAAAGTCCAAATAAGCAGTTTTAGGTATCAGTAGAGAAATAAGCAACAGAAGGAACAGGATCAATCAACTTTTCAACCAAAGGCAGTACAATTCTTCAGGTGGGGCTTCTAGTTCAGGTGCTAGGTGACATTAAAACTAACTATCAAAATACAAGTTTGATTTTTCCACTTAATAAACAAGCATGACACTGTAAAACCACAGTATTTTGCAGGCATGGATAACTACACTTAGCACAATTAAAAACAAAAACAAAAAGTAAAGAATCCAATTTACAAACTATATCCTATATAACATAGCTATATGCCCTAAGACTCATGTTTATTTCATATTTAATATATAGTTCATTTAGAAAGATCTTTCAAATCTTTAAATACTGCAGTGTTTCAAAAACCTTAAATATTTTAACTATAATCTATAAAGACTGAAAATAAAAAACATATTTCAAATATATTATAGTACCAAGAAGTCGCCTTTATTTCAAAATGAAAAGCAAACAAAAATACAAGCTCATTACAAATATAAGAACACACAAATATATGAACAAATATATAATGCATAATCAACAGCAGATTAAACATTGAATTTAGTTGCACCAAATATCAGCATCTAATTGTTGAAATCCAATCTTGTAGTATTCACAGTGCTTGGGTAAAATGTTTTCTGAGTTTGTATAGTCTTTAATTTTTCCCAAACTTAAAGGTCATAACAAATTTTAGCATTTAACCACTCTCATTATGTAATATTACATTACATTATGAATAATGGAATAAAAAAAAATTTCAGTCACCTACTTAAAGTGAACACAATGATATAATTACATATAGGGCAAAATATTTATATAATTAATTCTTGTCCCCATATCTGTTTACATGGACTTAGATATTATTTATAACTATCTTTCTCAACTAAGTATTCTATTTTCCTCTACTATCAGGAAACTATTTTAGTGAGTCAGGACTCACTTTCTTTTACCTGTTGGTGTTACCTGTATTTTAATTACTGAAAGGTTTGTACTTTTAGCATCAATCTTCAGTTAAATTGTTGAAATTTCTCACTGAATTTAATCAAGAACCATGGTAAAACCACAGGTGCCCCCCCCCAAAAAAAGACCTCCTACACTAAAGACATATTTCTACTCACTTAAAGTGTGGAGAAACAGCACATTTTTGCTCTGGTGTTTTCGATCAATCCAAGCTCCTAACATTGTTACCTTTTCCTTAGCCAGTTGACATAGGGCATCATGAGCTGAAAATAGCCAGAAGCAAGTCTTAACTTCAAGTTCGATGAAATGTTTGTTTTGCCTTCTGGCAGATTAATTTCTCCATATGGAATAAAAACTTCTAGGCCTGAAGATCATAAGGTTAAGAGAACAAGAAGCAAGTTTTCTTAGTGTGTCATGAGAGGTAATGATGAATGGTGCATTGCTTATTTTTATCTCTTGATTCCTGGACCCATGATTGTTGGTTATAGGAGACATAGTACCATAAATTGGACAAACATGCAAGTCATACACAACAATCTCAAGAATCTTGACCAGGCTGTTTAAAGTAGGACCACTTAAATATCATTTTAGCAATAATATAGTTAAAAAGTTATTTATCAAGGTATACACATATATTTAATATAAATAATATATTATATTTAATATAAATCATTTAAATATATTTTATATATGTGCATATAAAACTTCTGTTTGATGAAAGATTGCTGCTCTGCTAATCCAACCTCAAGGCTAGGTGCTTAAGATAATCCCAGCTCAAAGTTGGCAACTTGGCCAAATGTCAAACATTCAGTTTTAGTTTTCACAAAGGTACAATAACTGGCCAAGACTTTTCTGACAAGAGAATAGTCTTTCAACTACTACACCCTTTATTTTGTCTTCTAATAGAAGCTTCACAGGTATTCAGAGTAGATTTCCTCTATCCTAAATTTTTCATCTGAGAGTCTCTACGCCCAGGTGATTGTGTTTTTAGAAAGTTGATAGTAAAAATCAACAGTCACCATCCAGAAAACCACAACCAATCAAGATGTAGAATAGTGGAGCTGAAGTACAGGGGAATGCCAGGGCCAAGAAGTGGGAGTGGGGGACTAGGGGAGTTGGGGGGAGGGTTTGGGGGACTTATGGGGTAGCATTGGGAAATGTAAATGAAGAAAATACCTAATTAATAATAATAATAAAAAAGAATAGTGGAGCTGATTTCCAATGGATACATCTACAAAATGCTCTTTCACCTAAGGGTCAAGAATATGTAAAAGCCAATAGATTCGTTTTGTTTGTTTGTTTGTTTGTTTGATTGATTGATTAGAGGGCTTGGGTATTTTTGTTTGTTTGTTTTTGATGTGTGATAGTGTTTTCTAGTGTTATCAGAAGATTCACAATAAAGCCTCAAAAAATATACAAAGAGGAATTGAAAAAATTTAACACCAAAGAACATGCCAAATTGAACAGAGAAAACAAAGCCCAGGAAGCCTTAACCAAACACAAAGCACTATAGGGAACTGAGAAAAGCTTGGAAACAGGAGAGGTGGGCTTCCCTAGGGAAATACAAAGCAATTTGTTGTCCAGTATAATATAGTTATTCCTCTAAATGTGCATGTTATAACTATGTTTTAATATCCAAAATAAAATAAAATAAAATAATGTGGCAATCACATCTCTATTTGCTGAAAAAGAGACATCCTTGAAGAAAGATAAGGACTACTAGAGAAAGACTCTAACTGTAGGACTGAATACATTGCTTAGATTAGCTCTGCTCCTTTCCTTGGATCCACATATCCTAACAAGAATTTTGGAACACTATATATCAAAGACAGAAGTTGTCTCAAAGCAGTTGATTATTTCCTTCCACTAAGTCAGTCCTGAGATCAAGCTCAACAACAAATGTGATTCAGACTGATTCAGAATCATCTTCATTGCCTCCTGCTTGAAATTTCTGTCTAATTTAGATATACTTCTATTTACATTTTCAGTTCCATCAATTAAGTAATATTGCAAGCATTATAAAAAGGACACCTAAAATCATAGAGTATTTAATACATTACATTATTTCCTTGTTATTACTTCTACTTGTCTTACAAAGCAAAACAATAGTTTAGTAATGATTCATGTAAATTTTCTTTATCCTTAAATGAAAACTTGGATTTAACATACTATTTTCAATGTTGTTTGTTAAGAAGTCAGTTTAAAATACTGTGTATTTTAGAAAAACTATAAAAGTTGTTTAAATACGGTAGTGTTTTATTATGGAAATATATATTTTCATTACATAATTAAACCATATGTATGTATGCATGTGTGTGTGTTTGCATGTTTGTATGTGTATATGTGTAAATATGCCAATATGTGGATAATATGTAAATATGCAAACATGTGAATATGCAAATATATAAGTATGTAAAAACATAGGTATGGAAATGTGCAAATTTGCAAATATAAAACTATACACTCATGCAACACCCAGAAAAAGGTTGACTTCCAGAAATCTGACAGGATAAGATCTTAGGAGCATGGTCACTCTAGGATTTCAGGATTCCTAGAGGCAGCATGACTCCTAGAAGCTCTGACACACCCAGGATTTCAGAATCATCACAGGATCCCAGAATCACAGGATCCCAGAATCACAGCATCACAGGAACTCCAACAAGTTCTTATACAACCAGGATCACCGGAGGAACAGGCTCCAGTAAGAGACAGCAAGAGTAGTTAGCACTAGAGATAACCAGATGGTGAGAGATGAGCACTAGAGAATGGACGCAAGGAGCTGAAGGGGTTTGCATCCCCATAGGAGGAACAACAATATGAACTAGCCAGTATCCCCAGAGCTCCAAGGGATTAAGACACCAACCAAAGAGCACACATGGTGGGACTTATGTCTACAGCTGCATATGTAGCAGAGTATGGCCTAGTTGGACAACAATGGGAGAAGAGGTCCTTTATCTTACGAAGGCTCTATGCCCCATTGTGGGTTAATGCCAGGGCCAGGAAGTGGGAGTGTGTGGGTTGGAGAACCAGGGGAGGGGGAAGAGGATAGAGGGAGAGTTTTTGGAGGGGAACCCAGGAAAGGAGATAACATTTGAAATGTAAATAAAGAAAATAAATACTAAATAAAATTTAAAAAGAACACAAGCAAAACAAAAAATAAAAGAAACAAACAAACCAAAAACAAACCAATGCTTCCTGAAAACCTCAGAACCCAGTTTTCCCACCAGACCAAGCCCTAAATACCCTAACATACCTGAAAAGCAAGATCCAGAGCTAAAATACCATCTCATGAAAATGATAGAGGAATTTAAGAAGGACACAACTCACTTAAAGAAGTACAGAAGAACATAGGTAAATAAGTAGAAGCCCTTCAATAGGAAACAAATAAATCTCTTAAAGAAATACAGGAAAACACAATCAAACAGGTAAAGGAATTAAAAAAATATATGGGATAAAAAATGGAAATAGAAACATTAAAGAAAACGCAAAGGGAGACAAACTTGGAGATAAAAAACCTAGGAAAAAGATCAGGAGTGACAAATGAAGAGATAGAAGAGAGAATGTCAGGCATAGAAGATACCCAAGAAGACATTGGCACAACAGTTGAAAAAATACAAAAACTAAAAAGCTTCTAACTCAAAACATTCAAGAAATCCAGGATACAATGAAAAGACCGAAACTAAGAATAATAGGTATAGAAGACAGTAAAGATTTCCAACTCAAAGGGCCAGCTAACATCTTCAATGAAATTATAGAAGAAAACTTTCTCAACCTAAAGAAAGAGATGCTCTTAAACATTCAAAAAGTCAACAGAACACCAAACAGATGAGACCATCAAAGAAATTCCTCCTGTCACATACTAATTAAAACACCAAATGCACAGAACAAAGAAAGCATATTGAAAGAGGTAGAGAAAAAAGGCGAAGTAACATATAAAGGCAGACCCATCAGAATTACAACAGACAGAACAGAGATTCTAAAAGCCAGAGGATCTTGAGCAGGTGTCATACAGAACCTAAGAGAAAAAAATTGCCAGCCCAGACTACTACATTCAGCAAAACTCTCAATTACCTTAGAGGAAGAAACCAAGATATTCCATGACAAAACCAAATGTAAATGCTATCTTTCCACCAATCCAGTCCTACAGAGCATAATAGAAGGAAAACTCCAACAAAATGAGGGAAACTATACTAAGAAAAAGCAAGAAGCTAATCTTCTCACAACAAACTCAAAAGAGAACCACACAAGCATAATTCTACCTCTAACAACAAAAGTAACAGGAAGCAGCAATCACTGGTCCTTAATATCTCTGAACATCAATGGACTCAATTCCCCAATAAAAAGACATAGACTAAATTTCCCAATAAAAAGACATAGGCTGGATATATATACAGAATACAGCATTTTTCTGCATACAGGAAACAAACCTCAGTGACAAAGACATAAACTACCTCAAAGTAAATGGCTGGAAAAAATTTTCCAGGAAAATTGTCCCAAGAAACAAGCTAGAGAAGAAATTCTAGTACCCAATAAAATAGACTTTCTACCAAATGTCATTGAAAAATATGGGGAAAGATACTACATACTCATGAAAGGAAAAATTCACCAAGAGAAGCTCTTAATTCTGAACATCTATGCCTCAAATGCAAGGACAATTACATATTTAAAAGAAACATTACTGGAGGTCAAATTACACATTTAACCTCATACAATAATAGTAGGGGACTTTAACACCCCACTCTTACCAATGAACAGAACATGGAGACAGAATCTCAACAGAGAAACAGTGAAAATGATAGAAATTATGAAACAAATGGAATTAAGAGATATCTATAAAACATTTTTCCTAAAACAAAAGGGATATACCTTCTTCTCAGCACCTCACGGTACCTTCTCCAAAACTGAACATATAATTGGAAAGAAGCTTCAACAGATACAAGAAGATTGAAATAATCTCATGCATCCTATCAGGTCACCACTGGACTTAATAACAGCAGAATTATCAGGAAAGCTACATACACATGGAAGCTGAACAATGATCTACTCAATTATACTTTGGTCAGGGAAGAAATAAAGAAAGAAATTAAAGACATATTAGAATGTAATGAAAATGAAGGCACAGCATATCCAAACTTATGAGGCATAATGAAAGCAGTGCTAACAGGAGAACTCATAGCTCTGAGTACTTCCATAAAAAAACTGGAGAGAAAATACACTAGCAGCTTAATAGCACATCTGAAGCTCTACAGCAAAATGAAGCAAATACATCCAAGTAAACAGCAGGAAATAGTTAAAGTCAGAGCTGAAATCAACTAAGTAAAAACAAAGAGAACTATAAAAAGAGTCAAAAACAAACAAACAAACAAACAAACAAAAAACTAGGGTCTGTTTCTTTGAGAAAAGCCACAAGGTAGATAAATCCTTATCCAGACTAACCAGAGGGCACAGGAACAGTATCCAAATTAACAAAATCAGAAATTAAAATGGAGACATAACAACAGACTTAAAAACTTCAAAATATATATATCGGATACTATACAAAAGCCTATACTCAACAAAATTGGAAAATCTAGATGAAATGGATGATTCTCTAGACAGATAACAGGTACCAAAGTTAAATCAGGATCAGACAAACCATCTAAACAATACCATAACCCCTAAGGAAATAGAAGCAGTCATTATAATTCTCCCAACCAAAAAATCCCCAGGATCAGATGGATTTAGTGCATGATTCTATCAGACCTTCAAAGAAGGCCTAATCTCAATACTTCTCAAAGTATTTCATAAAATATAAAGAGAAGAAACACTACCTAATATATTCTATGAAGCCACAGTTACACTAATACCTAAACCACACAAAGACCCAACCAAAAATAGAACTTCAGACCAATTTCCCTCATGAATATTGATGCAAAAGTATTCAATAAAATTCTTGCAAACCAAATCCATGATCAAGTATGCTTCATCCCAAGGATGTGTGGATGGTTCAATATAAGGAAATCCATCAACGTAATCCACACTATACAAACACACTCAAAGAAAAACAATCACATGATCATCTCATTAGATGCTGAAAAAGCTTTTGAGAAAATACAACATCCCTTCATGCTAAAAGTATTGGAGAGAATAGGAATTCAAGGTCCATACTTGATAAAACAAAAGCAATATACAGGAAGCCAATAGCCAACATCAAAGTAAATGGAGAAATAGAAAAATCAGGGAAAAGACAAGACTGCCTATTCTCCCCATATCTATTCAATATAATACTTGAAGTTCTAGCAAGAGCAATTAGACAACAAAAAGAGATCAAAGTGATATACATTGTAAAGTAGGAAATCAAGATATCACTATCTGTAGATAATAAGATAGTATATATACATGACCCAGAAAAAATCCACAAGAAAACTTCTAAAGCTGATAAACAACTTCAGCAAACTGGCTGGATACAAACTTAACCCAAACAAATCAGTAGCTTTCCTCTACTCAAAGGATAAACAGGAAAAGAAAGAAATTAGAGAAACAACAGTTTTTTTTTTTCACAATAGTCACAAACAATATGAAATATCTTGGTGTGATGCTAACCAAACAATTGAAAGATCTGTATGGCATGAACTTCAAGTCTCTGAAGAAAAAAATTGAAGAAGACCTCAGAAGATAGAAAGATCTCCATGTTCATATATCAGCAGGATTCACATAGTAAAATGGATACCTTACCTAAATCAATCGACAGATTCAATGCAATCCTCATCAAATTCCAACTCAATTCTTCAAAGAGATAGACAGAGGAATTCTTATTTTTAATTAGATATTTTCTTTGTTTACATTTCAAATGTTATCCCCTTTTCTAGTTTCCCCTCTGAAAATCTCCTCCTCCCTCCCCTCTACCCCTGCTCCCCAACCCACCATTCCCAGTCTTGGTATTCCCCAATACTGGTGCATAGAACTTCACAGGACCTAGGGCCTCTCCTCCCATTGATGACCAACTAGGCCATCCTCATCTACATATACAGCTAGAGCCACAGGTCCTACCATGGGTTTTCTTTGATTGGTAGTTTAGTTCCAAGGGGCTCTGGTGGTACTGTTTAGTTCATATTGGTGTTCCTTCTGTGGGACTTCCGACCCCTTCGGCTCCTTGGGTAATTTCTCTAGCGCCTCCATTGGGGACCTTGTGCTCTGTCCTATGAATGATTGTGAGCATCCACTTCTGCATTTGCCAGGAACTGACTTTATCTGGAATAACAAAAACTCAGAATAGTATAAACTATTCTCAACAATAAAAGTAATTCTGGGAGAATCTCCATCTCTGACCTCAAGTTATACTACAGAGCAGTAGTGACAGAAAACCACGTGGTATTGGTCCAGAGACAGACAGATAGATGAAAGGGGTAAGACTGAAGTCCTAGTAATGGACCCCCACAGTTATGGTCATTTGAACTTTGACAAAGAGGCCCAAACATTTCAGTGGAAAAGAGACAGCATTTTCAACAAAGGGTGCTGGATATTCTGGTGGTCAGCTTGTATACGAATGCAAATTGACCCATTCTTATCTCCTTTTAACAAAGCTCAAGGCCAAGTGGATCAAGGACCTTCACATAAAACCAGATGCACTCAATCTAATAGAAGTGAAAGTTGGAAAGATACTTGAGCTCATTGGCACAGGAGAAAATTTCCTGAACTGAACACCAATGGCTTATACTCTAAGATCAAGAATTGACAAATGGGACCTCACAAAATTGAGAAGCTTCTGTAAGGGACAGGACACTATCGATAGGACAAAAACAGCAGCACACAGGTTGGTGAAAGGTCTTTACCAACCCTACATCTGATAGAGGGCTAATATCCAAAATATACAAAGAACTCAAAAAGACTCCAGAGAAACAAATAACCTTAATACAAAATGGGATACTGAGGTAAACAGAGAATTCTCAACTGAGGAATACAGAATGGCTGCGAAACACTTTAAGAAATGTTCAACATCTTTACTCGTCAGGGAAATTCAAATGAACACTACCCTGAGATTTCCATCTCACACCTGTCAGAATGACTAAGATCAAAAACTCAGGTGACAGCAGATGCTGGCTAGGATGTAGAGAAAAGGGAACACTCCTCCATTGCTGGAGGTATTGCAAGCTGGTACTATGAATCTGGAAATTAGTCTGGCAGTTCCTCAGAAAACTGGAAATAGATCTTCTTGAGGACCCAGCTATACCACTCCTGGGTATATACACAAAAGATGTTCCAACATATAACAAGGACATATGCTCCACAATGTTCATAGCAGCCTTGTTTGTAATAGCCAGAAACTGGAAAGAACCAAGATGTCCTTCAAGAGAGGAATGGATACAGAAAATGTGGTGCATTTATACAATGGAGTACTACTCAGCTATTAAAAACAATGATTTCATGAAATTTACAGGCAATGGATGAAACTTGAAAAATATCATCCTGAGTGAGGTAACCCAGTCACAAAAGAACACACATGGTTTGTCCTCACTGAAAAGTTGATATTAGGAAAAAAAAAAAAAAGCTCAGAATACCCCCCAATACAACTCACAGACCATATGAAACTCAGTAAGAAAGAAGATCACACTGAAGTCTGGATGTTAGAGTACTACTCATTAGGGGGACGAGACTAATCTGTGGGAAGTAGAGGGGAAAAAGGATCTGAGATGGAGAGCAAAGAGACAAAGGAGGGGGCAGTTCTCAGATATTGGAGGAAATAGGGAAGAAGTACAGAGGGTCAAGTGTTTGAGTGTAGGTGATTAACAGTGGGGGGTGGGGGGGTAGGGATAGGTACTAGAAAGTCCCAGATAAGAGCCAAGAGGGAGAACTTTAACCAAAATATTCAAGACAGGGAAAATAGAACCTGTAGAGACTATATCCTGTGGATAGGCACTGCCCCCAGATGAGGGATGGGAACACCCACCCACCTCAAAATATTAATCCAGAATTCTTCCCGTCGAATGGAAATGCAGAGAGAAAGAGTTGAGCAGAAACCTAAGGAAAGGCCACTCAGAGACTGATGCAGATATATACAGCCAAAGATTGGACTAAGTGTGGGGACTCCAATGGGGAAGGTAGGGCAATGACCTATAGGAGCTGAAGCGGTTTGTAACCTCATAGGAAGAACAACAATACCAAACCACCAGAACCCCCAAAGCTCCCAGAGACTAACCCACCAACCAGAGAGAACAGAGGGGTTACCCATGGCTTCACTGGAGATGTAGCAGAGGATTGCCTTATCTGGCATCACTGGGAGGTGGGCCCCTTCTTCCTGTGGAGGCTTGATTACCCAGGATAGGGAAACACAAAGCAGCTTAGGCAGGAATGGATGGGCAGGTGGGGGAGTACCCTCTTAGTTGCAGGGAGGAGGGAGGAGGGGATAGGGGGCTTGTGGAGGGGAAACTGTGAAGGGGGTAGTATTTGAAATGTAAATAAATGAAATATCCAATAAAATATATGTAAGTAATATGTGTGTATATGATGTACATGAATGTATAAACATATGACATGATGTATGTATGCATGTATGTGCATATGTGTATATACTTATAATCATATATGTATATATACCTATTTATGTGTATCTATCTATCTATGTATCATATATCTATCTATCTATCTATCTATCTATCTATCTATCTGTCTGTCTGTCTGTCTGTCTGTCTGTCTGTCTATCTATCTATCTATCTGTCTATGTGTGTATGCATATAAGTGCATGTATACAAACATATACAAATATATGCATATATACACATATATAGACACACATAAACACATATATATAGAGATAATTGTACACTTATATGTATAGATATATACACATATACACATACACACATACATACATATATGTCTATATACAGCCACATCATGCTTTATCACACTTTTTAAAAGTCATATACATATACATTTATATTATATTTGTGACTATGTATTATATATATGGCTTTTGAAAGTTGTGGTACAAAATATATACATATGCATGAATATGTATTTATATATAAGTACGCATACACACACACACAAGTGGTAAAACATGATGCTGGTATTCATATGATCTCCATTAACAGGGTAGGATGTAGAAATTACCAGGCACACGAACTCTCCACACTGCTTATAAATTAGAAATAAAGGAAACATTAAATTAATATAACTGATGGATGAGACAGTGAATGTGTAGAATTTAATTATCTAAAAAAGCCCTTGTAAACTTAGACTGATATTCCAATCAAGAGCGAACATCCACCACTTAATATATGTGTTCTGTCCTCCCTAAGAAGCAAAGAGGGCACACATGATGAAAGAAATTTTAATCCTGTAAATTTGTTATTTACCTCAGTAAGTCCATGCAGATCTAATGGAAATAGTTTTCCAACGTTTCAGCTGTATTTGTAACACAAGAGTTAATCTTGTTCTGAGGAATAATAAACTAGTATTCTCAAGTGATGTTGTAGAATACCTTACTATAACCTGAAAAAGGTATTTTTAAGGAGCATATTCTCTGCCCCAGTCTCCTACTGAATTGTAATGTCCATAGTGGATATTGACTCTATGTTTTCAAATAACTTTCTCATATTTTCAATATAAGATCTGTATCTGCAACAAAGATAATCCAGTGTCTGTAGCAGACCCTGTGAGTCAATGGCAATGTGCTGTACCATTCGTGGATCACAAGCCAACAGTTGCTTTTATTTTATACAGTAATTCCCATAGAAAACAGGAGCAATGACTGAACAAACAGTATCTCTGGAAGAAATATAGTAAACTACGCCTTCAACATTATTTCAGTGAACAGAAATGATATATTGATGAGTAAACTTAAGAATGAGAAAGAAATGACTTCTGGAATAATTCTATAAGTATTTATGATTTTATGGTAGAATAGAAATTTTTGTAGTTCACTAAGTATATTGTTGATTTTTATTGTTTCCTTATATTTTAAGACATTTGAAAAAATGATTAAATAATGTGATAATATTTATGTTTTAAAACAACCAAACATAATTTTTGTGTTTTATATAAAATCATATTATAGTCTAGCAAACACAAAGTAAATATTTATAATGAAATGATGTTGACCTCAATGTAGTTCTAAATTTCTCTTCATTGTTATACATTCTGTTACTTAGTTACAAGCTGTTAAAAATGTGAACTCATGACATTCTCAGATAAATGGATGGTGCAGGGAAACCCTGATCTCAAATGAGGAACATGTTATGTATTCACTTACAGGTACACATTAGTTTGAAGCATTTGATAGACATGCTACAATATGTATAACAAATGAAGCTAAATAGAGTATAAGTGTCTAGGTTTCAGGGAAAGATTTTTTTTTAATGAAGGCAGATAGAATGCATACTTATGGATAGATAAGGATCAGAATGGACCTGGTAAGAGACAGCATAATCAGAATACTTTGAAGGTAAAACCCAAAGTCTGTGTTCAATTAAAATCAGTCAGAATGATATTTACAAGTGAAGAGACATATTTATTTATTCTGTCCTCCATTCAGTGAACAATTCACTTGCTCCTTTCCCTCTAATGTACCTTTTCGAATCTAAAAGGTCAAATTCCTCTGTTCTTTCTGCCAACTCAACTCTGTGTTTCTTTACATGATAACCTAAATTACATTTCAAAGAGTTCTCTTCTTAGTCACCTGGCAGTTACATCATGATATAACCTTTCTATCTAAGTGTTGGTATATGTAAATTAGATATAGTAAAAGAGATATATAATCTGTATACTACATTTGTTATTTGACAGAATGCATGACTTAATGCAGTATTAGGAAAGTTAAAATAGTAGGTTACATTTTCAATAACTATTAATTATATTTTAATGCTTGTTATTACTACCTTAAAGTATATTATATAGTTTTGGCTTTTAAAATATCTTCTGTATTATTACTAAGACATTAAGTTTTTATTTTTATATATTTTCATTTATTTGTTTTCAGATACAACTTGATATTCTGTGCAAACTTTAGATAAGATTTTCTACTGCCCTTTTGGTAATATGCCATGTGTTATTATTTCCTTTGATGATAATTTCTTCAAAATTAAAATAGAAATATGAGCAATGAAATTCATAGGATCAATTATAAGTTCCCATATATACCAATAATCTGTGAGTTGGTTATCTCTATGAAATGTTTAAATATATATTTTATATGCTTCACAAATACTTCATTTCTTTTTGGTTAACTTTTTGCCTTTCAATTTTTTAAAACAAAATTCTCTCATACTATATTTAAAGTTATTTCCAATACATATTTCATCTTGGTAAAGAGTATAAAATAGAAAGTAGAAATAAAAACAGAGAAAATTTAATATGATTATTATCTGTTTACCTCAATCCATTCCAAGAGGATTTTCCTCTCCGCCCTGCAAAAGGAATTTTGTTGCATATTTAGAGCATGTGACTCTGAAATACTATGTGATGATTACAGTTTCACATTAAAGAAATAAATTTCAGAAAACATATTTTTTCTTTATCCTAATAGGTACAAGTGGTCTAACTGGAAACCTACTTTACTAAGAAAAAGAATTTCCTTTCAGTTCACATACACTTTTTATATATAACAATGATCTGTCAGGTGTCGACATTACTATTGATTAGTTTTTAACATATTAAAAACTCATTTTAATATAAGAAGCCAAAAGGTCATCTATACTACATACTCATCTAGATATTGATGACATCATTTCATGTCCCCCCCCCAAGGATCTTTAGGCAGTATTTCATTGGCTGTATAAGGTTATTGTATAATCGAGCTCCATAGCAATAGGTAATATTTCCAGTCACACACACAGACACACAGACACACACACGCGCACACACACACACACACACACACACACACACACACACACACATATACGCATATCCCGTCCAGCAGGACTTAGTTATTCCATGGGTCGAGAAGGATCAGGGCCTGAAAGAGAAATGAGCGGAGAAAGGGAAGCGAGACCAAGCAAAGAGTTGTCAAGGTCTGTTTAATGAAGGCAAAGAGGCAGATTGTAAGCACACCGTGAGAGAAAATTGGGGAGGGGTCGAGAGGGTATAATAAAACACAGTGAAAGGGATGGACATCTGGGGTGGATGCTGATTCCAGGCTTCTTGCAACTTATCTTGGAATGTCAGCCCTAAAACTGTCCCTGGCGGCCTTCAAACATTCTGCAGTTTATCTTGGAGTGCCAGCCCTGACCTCACAGTCCCAGGAAGCCATCAAACATCTTGTAGCTATCTTGGAGTGCCATAAACAGTCCCGGGCACCAAACGGAGACATGGAGGAGGAGGTGAAGCTGCCTTAATCTAAGTAGTTCTAGGCTCCAAGTGAAGGAGGGAGTGAAGCTGGAAGTCTCAGGCACCAGGTAGAGGCAATGAAGGAGGGGGTGACATAATTCCCTTCAAAGGGTCAGCCAGATCTTTAGGGTGAGAGTAACTGCGGGACCTAGTTTCCCACGGTTTGGTCTCTCACATATATATATATATATATATATATATATATATATATATATATATATATATATATATATTGGGAATGACTGAATGTTCCATTCTCAGATGCTATTAATTGTCTTTATCTCATTACTGTAGAATGAGGTGTTTTAAAATTTCTCCTGACAATGTCAGCCTGCCAACTCTTTTTGATATTGTGCTGGTTTTGGTTAGACAATTGTGATCTTGGTAATTCATGGGTATAGCTTATCTACCTCACAGCAGCAGCTAAGTTCTCTGGCTCTTACACTCTTTCTTTCCTTTCTTTTATTTTTTTAAATTTTATTTTAATTAGGTATTTTCTTCATTTACATTTCCAATGCTATCCCAAAAGTTCCCCATACCCTCCCTCCACTCCCCTACTCACCCACTCCCACTTCTTGGCCCTGGAATTCCCCTATACTGAGGCATATAAAGTTTGCACGACCGATGGGCCTCTCTTTCCACTGATGGCCGACTAGGCCATCTTCTGATACATATGCAGCTAGAGACATGAGGTCCAGGGCTTACTGGTTAGTTCATATTGTCTTAGGTGTAGTGATGTTAGGCACTGCACTATTATCTGTTCTATGCGTTTTCACTAGCTGTGGATTTCTGTAATGGTTAGTCTCTGCTTCAAATTAGGCTTATTTTATGAAGTGTGTGAGATTACACTTATCAATGGGTAAAGAATAAGTGTTTAGAATACAGTTAGAGACATTTTACTAATTTAGAAAAATTACAGTAACTGGATCTTCTTTGGGGTCTGTGATCTAATCAGCCAATATTAGTTGACTAGGTTTATAATAAAAGTAATGGTACCCCCTTTCCTTCATTGAAAAATACCTAAGTCCAACAAGATAACTATTGCTAACCATTTGATATGTAACCCTATTGCATCCTTAGGTATATCATTCTATGCAGATCATTGACATGTTTTGTAGGTGTCACAGGTGGGTAGGACTATTGATTACTTTTTAGAGTAATGCATACACACAATAAGCACATACCCAGACATGTGACTTCATAGAATATAAGATTTTTGGTGCTTCATAAAAAATATTTTTTAAAAAATATTAAACTTAACTTTTGAAGTCACTCATGGTCCAGACACTATTATGAATACACTAAAGAATCTTAGAGACTTTGAAAAACATTATTTCATTGTCATGGAAACAGAGTGATGCCCCATAGTTACCTCAGAAAATCTACCTGATGCAACACTGTAATTTTTTTTTTTTTTTTTTGCTGTTAATTCTAAGAAAAGTAAAGAACTTTAAAATTTCTTTACTTCAAACAGTGGTTCAATTTGTATTCCCTGCATATCAAAATATGAAGAAAATTGATGAAATAGATAATTCACAGAACAGATTTCATCATGCTGCCATCCGTCTCATTAGAAAACACCTGACTTGCCATTTAAGGCTGAGCATAGAAAATAAATCGTGAGCTCTTTCAAGAATGAAAGGGAAATGAAAAGTCACATTTGCTGAAAGGGTTGTATGAGATGCTATTGACAAGCAGGGCATGTTATCTATTTCCACAGACTCCAGAATGGCACATGTGTACCTGTGCCAAAATACATCAAATAAGAACAAATTTAAGTTTTGCTTCCATTATATATGAAAAATACATACATACATACATACATACATACATACATACATACATACATATGAATACACACACACATATACACATTTACACACACACACGCACACACACACACATATATATATACATACATATATATATATGAGAGACCAAACCGTGGAAATGATGTTATAAAATATTAGTAGTAGCATTACACCTATAGATTCATACACACACACACACACACACACACACACACACACACATATTGGTATATTGATATATTGCTATATAACAAACATATGAATACCAGTTACATTTTCATTAAATGGCCTCAGCCGAGTGTTCCCTCCACATTTTATCTACCCCATTCTCTCTCTCTCTCTCTCTCTCTCTCTCTCTCTCTCTCTCTCTCTCTCTCTCTCTCTCTCTCTCTCGTGTGTGTGTGTGTGTGTGTGTGTGTGTGTGTGTGTGTGTATTGCTGTGCTTAACTAAGGACGTGAGAAGAGTATATCAGATATACTGGAGCTAGAGTTCCTGGTAGTGGTACTAGGAATTAAACTTGGATCTTCTGCTAAAGTAATGTGCTCTTAACTGCTGAGATATTACTCTACCTCCTAATACTTAAAAACTATTTTAGGTGGCTGGAGATAGCTCAGCAGTTAAGAGCACTGGCTGTGCTTCCATGGGTCTTGAGTTCAATTGGCTCACAGCCACAGGATCTGAGGAGCTTCTCTGGCATGCAGGTTTACATGCAGCAGAACACTAATAGACAGGTAGATAGACAGCCAGATAGATAGATAGATAAATAGATAGATAGATAGATAGATAGATAGATAGATAGATAGATAGATAGATAGACTTAAAAACTATCTTAAAGAACATTTTGGTTTTGTATATTATCTAGTCTCATTATTTTTTCTAAAGAAATAGACTCAGAAAGATCTCATTACAGTCTTCTTCCAACTTGAAAAATCAGTCAACATGATGAAAAAGAAGAAGAAGAAGAAGAAAAAGAAGAAGAAGAAGAAGAAGAAGGAGAAGAAGAAGAAGAAGAAGAAGAAGAAGAAGAAGAAGAAGAAGAAGAAGAAGAAGAAGAAGAAGAAGAAGAAGAAGAAAACAACTCAACTATCATTTGACACAGCTATACTTTCCCTGGGCCTATATTCAAAGAATTTTACATCTTATATAAAAGACGCTAGTACATCCATGTTCATTGATTTACTAACAAAAGTTAAAAATATTTTCAACTGACATGCCCATCAACTGATGAAAGAGTAAGAAAAATCTGTTATATATATACAATGAAATATTACATAGATGTAAAAGCAATCATGAAACAGATAAATGGATGGAACTGAAAAAGTGTTATACTCAAGTCATCCAAGCTCAGAAAAACAAATGTAGCATCTTCTTTCTCATATGTAAGTTATAGTTTTGAACCCCTGATTTGCATGTTACTGAGAACACTACTGAAAACTGAATGATTAAGAATTGATCATAAAGCACAAATGTGGGAGGAGAGTTTACATTGGGAATAGTGGGAACAGAGGGGTTCAAAGATTGAGGAGGAAAGTGAAGACAGGATACAAAGGGATAGGAGAAGGTATAATCAAAATGAAAACTATATGAAAATTCTATCTGGAAATTGACTTTGAAACAGAGGTAAATATACAATTAGAGAGAATATTAGAGACAGATGATGTTAAATAATATAGGAGTTTAAAAGAATGATCAGGGAAGGGACAGAGAATGTAAGAGCAGATGAAACTGGAACTATTTGAGTCAAAGCTAAGTGTGTATAAAGAAGCCCTGTGAAATTTCATTATCTTGCAAGCTATTAAAATGTGAATTTGCCAGAGGTATTATTCGTGTACAGTACTATTCTCTGAAGTCATCGCTTGTTGAAAGGAAAGTTCACTGCCAAATGTGGGATATATCCCTGCAAATTATTTGTCATGGAGTCCCCAAAGGCTCTCAAAATAGCATAATACATTGTCACTACTCTTGGCTGCTTGTGATAACTCTCTATAAGAACTCTGTTTGTAGGAAATTGTTAAATTAATGGAAAAAGACAAGGAAAAATTCTCATTGTCCCAAGCTAGTGTCTCGCCGGCAAGAACACACGTGGACAACCGGATTCTTCTACAACAAAGCTTTACTGCTTCATCAGAAGGAAGACCCCGAACCCAGAAAATGGTCCTGCTTATATACCCCTCCACGTGGCATGTCAGCACCTGATTTGTTGCTCGCCCATCACCTCATTGCTATGCCCTGGGATGGGCAGTGACTTGGCATGAATTTACTCTTGCACCTACGCACATTACTTGTTCACCAGTTAGGCACAGCGGAGGCCAGCGCCATCTTGTAATGGCGATTGCTCACGGCTCTCCACATCTCATCATTGTCTGACTTTAATATTTCTGAGAGACACTGTGCAGTCTATTTGAGGAGAACTGATATCAGTATTCTTGCTCACCATTGCATGATATAATACTGATCTACTATGGAAGATTTATATAATATTCCAATGGATTTAGTGCCTTCCAGGCCTCACTCCTAAGGAAGAACTATTGGCAGTTGATGGCTGCTGATGAAAGCATAGTCATTTTCCTTTGAAGAAGTGGTCAAGCTCCGCTGGTTGGTCTGACGCTTAGGGACACATATCAGCACTAATTAGACTCAGGTTGTTGCTATTATTATTATTTTTAATAATAGAGTACATGAAGGAGACTGGAAGATGGGTTGGGTGGGTTTTAGGATAAGTAGGTATGATCTATGCAATAGCTGAATTTTTAAAAGGCAAAATTCATTGAAAAAACCAAATAAAAATATTTTAGCAAATCTATACTTTGGAGAAGTATCATCTTCAATCAGAAAAAAATATTAAAAATTAAAATCTGCACCATTTGAACATCTGCTTTCATAAAATAGTCTAGATTATTCTCTAAATGTTCTAAAAGATTTTCAAAACAGAGATATAAAACTGACAAATTTCCTAGAACATGATGATAGTTTGGCCTGCCTTAGGCTCTGGTAATTATATTCCTGCCAAATTTACAAAAGAGAAGGTTGTGTGAAATATCTTGCTAATGGAAAGGATTTTCCAGGTACTTTGAGTTGAAACAATCTTTCATAAATTCCTGTGTAACATTCTTACTCTGTTGGAAGAGTTTTCATGTTTCTTTAATGATATTTTTATTCCTGTAGTCTTTTTCACATTTAGTTTATTTGAAATGTCACCTTCTTCTAGATCATTGGTATTTAGTCTGCACCAAACTTCAGTGAAACTCACGAAAAGATTGGACATAATCTTTAGCATAAGGATGCTCAGCAGTAAAGCAGGCTCTATTTGCAGGTAAGTCATTGATTTATGTTGTAATAGTAAGTGGACATTGCAGTTAATGTACAATGTAAAGTGAAGACAGCAAGCAGAAACTGCTTAATTTTTGTATCTGTCAGATTCTGAACTGATGGATTCTATGCTTTCTAATATACATTTCTTTTATAATTTAAAATTGAAAAAATGTTAGAATGACAAATGCATAGTCTTGAACAGAGAAAGGAATAAAATTAATAAGAGCTATATTCCCAAGGCTATGAATGATAAGCTAGTATATAGATCAAAAATCACCTAAATGAGTGTTGAAAGACAAGAATTAAGGCACAGGGCCTGATTTCTTTTGTTTCTTTTCTTCTTCTTTTTTTCTTTTCTTTTCTTTTCTTTTCTTTTCTTTTCTTTTCTTTTCTTTTCTTTTCTTTTCTTTTCTTTTCCTTCTTTTCTTTTATTTCTTTTCTCTTTCTTTCTTTCTTTCTTTCTTTCTTTCTTTCTTTCTGTCTGTCTGTCTGTCTGTCTGTCTGTCTTTCTTTCTTTCTTTCTTTCTTTCTCTCTCTCTTTCTTCCTTTTTTTGTTTTTTGTTTTTGTTTTTGTTTTTGGGTTTTTTTTTGGTTTTGGGGTGTTTGTTTGTTTGTTTTGAAACAGGGTTTCTCTGTGTAGCCCTGGCTGTCCGGAACTTTCTCTGTAGACCATGCTAACCTCAAACTCAGAAATTTGCCTGCCTCTGCCTCTCAAGTGCTGGGATTAAAGGCATACTCCACCACTGCCCGGCTCAGGGCCTGATTTCTTATAGTTTAAATAAGTTTAAGAATGAGAAGACATTGACATTTTTAGATATATGCATTACAAGGTTATATTATTTGATAAGCAGAGGTTTATCTATTTTAAACCTAAGTGACTTTTTTTATATGTATGTATGTGTATATATTTAGAGCTCTCTCTCTCTCTCTCTCTCTCTCTCTCTCTATATATATATATATATATATATATATATATATATATATATGTAAAATGAGAAAATTAATGTGTAAAATAGTTTTAATCCTAGATTTAAAAAGTAAAAGCTAATTAAGGAACCCATAAGTTAATATTTTCAAAAATGGGAAATCCAACAAGAAGCATACTCTGGGTTTTTGGTAACTGATGACTGTCAAGCCAAAGGTACACAACTTTTACTATATGTAATTTTGATAGATGAAAAGTGTATGTGCTATTTAAATACTGATATTTGGTCTTACCTGCTTAAGAATATTCAAAATAAAAGTAAATAGATATTGTAATTCACAGAGAGTACACAATAAGAAATCTAGTTCACAGGGCCAAAATGTTGACAACATTGGCAATGCCACTTTTATTCCAATACATGTACAAGTCCTGGTTAATTAGGTGTAAGCAACAACATTTCAACTTCAACATGTGGTTGAAGAGAAATAACCACATGAATTATACTGCCAAGTCTAAATATCAATTTAGGGCAGAAAATGACTTTTTGAATTTCATTTCCATTCGTGGCATTAACGGGCAACAAATTCCTTTTGCTTTATCAAGCTCTAAGCTTAAATGTGTGGGCCTTTACCTAAAATCATTCAACAATTTTCCCTAATGTAGAGAAGACCTCTTAATCTGCTTATCTCTTTCAACATAATCTGACTCAAATATTAAATTTCCTTATGATTTTTGTCTCTTCAAACTGAATATTTTGTAAATTTTTTGGCCCTAAAATTCTTTTTTTTTTTTTTTTTTATTTTGTAGGTCTGCATTAGAGTGCGTAGTAATAACCACACCACAGAATCAATATTAGGATGTCGTGGACACTCCTTCACCATTGAAATTCATTAGCTTCTCTTCATAAAATAATTTAGTCGTTTAGACAATTTTACCTTGAAGACAAGGACACTGTTGGAGCCAAGAGGTAGAAGGAGGCTAAATCTGAGAATTATTTTCATAAATACTTCTTGGCTACTACACGGAGCATTTTTGTGCATTATAGAAATGTTTATGCAGCCTGACAATAGGTAAACAAGAACCAACAAATGTTTGTATCCATATAATCCTGGATTGACACTGGCAAATTCCATTTCTCAAAATTCACCAGGTACCTTAACTCCATTATCCTAGAGGAAGAATATCTTTTTTTCATTTACCTGAGTCCATGTTGGGCAACAATATGAAGTGTTGTGAAGTATTTCCTGGTGCCCAGGCAAGCAGAACTGAGGGGAGACAGGGTCCCTATATTTTTGGCAAAAACTGCATTGAGTGCCAAAAAGCATTTAGCAGATTTCACTCCAACACAATTGGTGTGCACATTCTTGTCTGGCACTTTCCAACATCCCTTGTTTTCTTAGTCATTCAAGTCAAAATATAACTTGAGTTTTTCTTGATCTTAGTTAGGGACATATTCATTGAGCACAGTTGGAGGTCAGGACCAGTTGAAAGTTATAGAATGGTTTGGGGGCAGGGTTCTCTAACTGCAGCAGCCTTAACAACCTGATCTACATAATTATTACAATGAGTATGTGGGCTTTTGCCATTATGGAGTCCAGGACAGTTTATTATAACCACTTCAACTGACATCCATATAGCCTCTAGCAACTGACAAATTTCACATTTTTTATGCAATCTTTCCTTCTGACATATGCAAAGA
The DNA here is from genome assembly GCF_000001635.26 of Mus musculus. Lineage (NCBI taxonomy): Eukaryota > Metazoa > Chordata > Mammalia > Rodentia > Muridae > Mus > Mus musculus. The sequence continues at coordinate 79,598,132 of NC_000070.6, read as the reverse complement.
CATTTGTTTATGAATATGCCCAAGAAAATAAGCTACGACAAAGGCATATAGGCTGCCAGTGAAAATGTTCGCCTTTTTTTCTTTAGCCCGTCTTAAGGCTTGTGTTAAAGCAAGTGTTTCTATTATTATTTTTTTTTTTTTTAATGATTTTATTTACTTACATTGCAAATGTTATCATTCTTCCTGGTCCCCATCCACAACCCCCCTCCTATCCTCATCCCCTTCCTCTCCCTACTCACTTAATCTCTCCCACCTCACCCCTCTAGCACCCCCTATCTCTGTGGTGTCAAGCCTCTACAGGACCAAAAGCATCCCCTCCCACTGAGGCCAGACAAGGAAGTCCTCTGCTACATATGAGTCAGAGGCCATGGACCAGCCCATGTATGATCTTTGGTTGGTGGCTTAGTTCCTGGAAGCTGGTTAGTTGATACTAGTCTTCTTCCTAGGTGGTTGCAATCCCATTCATCTCCTTCAGTCCTTCCCCTGACTTTCCTTTTGGGGTTCACAGGCTTAGTTCAGTGGTTGGCTATGAGTGCCTTGAATCTGTCTCAGTCAGGCACAGGCAGAGCCACTCAGGGTATAGCAATATCAGGTTCCTGCCTGCAAGGGTATCTTGGCATCAAAAATAGTGTCAAGGTTTGGTGTTTGAGCTAGGGAGGGTTCCCAAGGTGGAACACATTCTGGATGGCCTTTCCTTCAATCTCTGCTCCATTTTGTCCCTGAATTTTCTTTAGACAGGAACAATTCTGGGTTAAAAATTAAAATGGGTGGATGGCCCCATCCCTCAAGTGGGGGCCATGTTTACCCAGTGCAGGTAGTCTCTTCAAGTTGGGTACCTCTCTGATGTTCGGCATTTCAGTGTCATGAATATTGGGGTCCTGAGAGCCTCCCGCATCCCTGGTAAGTTGGACATCCTAGTGCTTCTATCTTTCCCCACCCTTGAAACCTGGATCCTTCCTGATTGAAGCTGCTTCTGTCTATATAGAGATTCATGTCTGCGGTGGTTAGTAGTTAAGTCTCAGGTCAGGCATGAGGGTCTCATGGACTACAGCTGAGACTTGGCACTCTGTGGCAGGGCTGGAATCCCTGAACAGAACCCAGGAAATGCTACTTACTGATGAGAGTGCAGTCCAGTTACAGCTGAAAATTCCAGTGTTTTGGATATGTAAGTGCAATCAGATGGCCACAGAAAGTATCAACAGGAGTGAAGTAAAGCCAGTCTGAGCCTAGAAGATGTCCTGCAGAGGATAAAGCATGAGAAGGGACACAAGCCTTTTTGTGGAGCTCAGAGTACTGCGACTGAATCCAACATGATTGGATGTTGATTTATTTACAATTTTAGAGTTTGTTTTTTCTTTGTTCAAATTTTGACTCTGCCCTGGTCCTTCCCGCTGGATGTAAAAACTATTTAACTTGTCATGAATTATGACTAAATTTTTGTAAAGACTTGTGCATTTTAAAAGAGACTTTGGATTTTTCATGAGATGGAATTTTGAAGTATTTGAATTTGTAAATACTACCGGCATTTTAAAAGTTTGTTAATGTTTTATGCTGTGATGTTGATGCTACTGCATGCTCTTGGGAATGAAAGGGTTAAAAAACAGAGAGAATGGCTTGAACTTAAGCATGATATTTTGTTTCTCTTGCCCTGGCTAATTTCTTTTCAACTTGGCACAAGCTAGTGTTATCTGAAAGGAAAGAAATTCGACTGAGAAAGTACTTACATAAGATGCAGATTTAGGGCATTTGTTTTTATTAGTATGTAGGGAGTGCATTTCTTTTAGTGTCATTAAATATTATTTTTTCAGAGAATAATAGCATTTACTATAAAATTCCTCAAATTATCTTTCTTAAATTTTATGTGTCTGATTATTTTTAGACATTTGCTTTGTAAAGATGCATACATTCTGCTGTGTTAAGTCTTTTGTGATTCTTTCCCATGCACCTAGGCACCTAAAGACCATACCATAATTGACATCACTGGTAAAAAAATACATTCAGTCCATACTGCATGCTGGCAAACATTGCCTTCTGCACCTCTTCTAATTATAGGAATCTGTGTTGATAACTATCTAGTGCAAGAAGAATCTTCTCTGATGTAAGGTGAGCAATACATAGTTTGAATTCCAGCCAAGTGTTGGCTTTGAGTCCCAGCTAGAGGATAACTGTTCTCTTAATTGAAGAGCAGTCAGAGTGTAATGCAGATTGGGTAGAAAGAAAGGTTGAACTGGAGTGTAGAAAGATGTAGGGGAATCATTTTTCCTTACCAAGAGGCAGAATTCCATATAAATTCATGTGGACTGGGTTTAACAAGTGATTTTTAAATGGGACCATAAACTTATAAAATGTCCATAATTAGACTTGGGTACTGGAATATTTGTATGCAAATAGTCAAGAGCTCATATTGTTACTTATAGACAACTTCTGACTGGGTGATTCAGAGGTTTTCCTCAAAACAAACAAACAAACAAACAAACAAATAAATAAATAAATAAAATAAGTTTGCATATACTTAACTAATTTAAAAATGTCTACAATGTTTGGTCAGCTAGATAATAAGCATTCACAGAAGTAAAATTAAATAGATCAAAGCATATCCTAAAATAAAGCCATTGTCAGTAAAGGAAGGCCAATAACAAGAACACTGGCTTCCAAGAAATACATCAAGAAGCCCAGAGTGGGAGATTTGTAGAGCATACTTAAAATGATCATAGCAAGTACACTTATTGTTCTCTACAGGAGAGACACATAAAACCTAATTAAAGTTTATGCTATTTTATAACACATAATGCCTGTAAATTGCCACCTTTTTTTTTTTTTCACTAAATACTATTTATCACACAGAACAATTTGGGATAATTAAAGTAATAGATTTGAACACTAGTATGAGGTAACTGAAGGTTAAAATTCCTGGAGAAATAGTAACATAATTCGACTATTCTTAAGAATACCTATTTTCCAGACCTAGGTGGCTAGTAATCCATAGATGTATTTAACCAAAACAATGAAAACTACATGGGAAAATTGACGCCAATACAAGTATTTCAAGATCATAGAATTGAATAATGCATCGTAAAGTTTCAACACTTCGAAAGAAACCTGTGTTATATACTGCTGTTGTGCAATAAGAACATGCTAGGGAATCTACTATTATATTAAATTGTCTACTTCATAAAATTGAAAAGGAAAGAAAAAGTTAACTAATTAACAATATATTGCAAATAAGCCAATATATCCAAGTATTATTTCCATGTGGATTTGAAATAATTTTTTGGCTAAAATGATTAGGTTTCGATAGTATTGACTTTTGAGATACAGTTTACATTTAGGGCATTTCATTTACGTTTTTATTTAAATTGAATATATTGTATTAAGACCCTACTTGAGACTACAGTGGAAATAAAGATCACAGTACCATTTGACAGAAATAAGAGCAACTACCATAATTGTGACTATTCATTACTGTCAACCGAAGTTCAAACCTGTGTTTACTAAATTAAAAAGCAATGTTAACAGAACTAATATGAAATTGCCTTCAAATTTCTCTTTAGTTTTGCAGCCAGTTTATATATCATTCATTGATTGCAATCATGAAAATATCATTACCGTGTAAAACAAAGCTATCTATATTGTGAAATGTTTTATTTCTACTGGATTTTTCATATCTGCCTAGCTAAGTCAACGTGAGGGGTTTTGTTTTGTTTTGTTTTGTTTGCTTTTACCTCACATACAGCTGTTTCATTAGGATGATCATATCACCATACAAAAGGAAATCATGATAGTATTTTTTCCACTCTGTTCATTAAACCATTCCTCAAGTGGATCACTTCTATAACAGGACAAATTTTAGCAAGAGTAAACATCTCATTAAATTCTTTGAGCAATAGCATTATTAAATCAACGGACCTTTATTTTACAACTCTACAAAAGTGCTATTCATCTCTTCATTGGGTCCTGCTCACTGCAAAAGCTCTTCTAACCAAGATTTTCAGAAGCTAAGGTCCATATGAGAAACTTACATATTTAGAAAACAATTTGACAGCATGATTATTTAATAAAATAACAATAGTAAGTTTTATTGTACAGTATAGACATGAAATTCTTTCCTATGGGCCATGTCTTTAAAAAAAAAAAAAAGTCAGTTGTGATTATCTACCCAATAACAAAAATGGTGCTATTGGATCAGTAAGAATATGTTGCCTGGCAAATCATTTTTCAGTATGCAAGGTCCACTGATGTGTAACCATTGGTATTTTTTCTCCTCTAGTAACCTTAATGACAACTTCCAGCATTATGAATGCTTCTAGGCCGGGAGAAAATTTTCTGGTCGTTTGGAAACTGCTGGCTCTATATCAAATAGCCAAAGTGTGTGATGCCTCCAGCAATAGGATCTTTCCATGGTGTTATGTTGAATAGCAACGGGATATTTCAATATCCTATGCTGCTCTGGAGTACTCTGGTCCCTTCTAACTAACAAGTCACAGCTTGAGAAATCCTTTTGTTTTGCAATTTTCAGTTAGTAGCCTGTATGTTGTTAGTGACATTATGCACTCATCTAGATTATTTCATTGGAACTTTTTTTTTAAAAATAAGATTGTATTTTGAAATTTTACTTGATAACTAGTAGGTTTCCATGGGATTTAAAAAACCAAAACTTTTCTTTTTTTACTGGTAACCAACTTTCTACCACATCCTATTATTCTTCTCCATTTCCCTGTCCTCCAGCCCATAATCCTTTAATCGAACTTTTAGTACTCCTCATTCTTTCTTTTCCATTTCATATTTTTCTACTACACTTCCATTGAAAGCATACTTATTTTTATTATCTATATTTTGTCTCCATGTATACCTGGCACCACGTGTGTGTCAAGTGCATATATTAGCCAGAGAGGGAATCAAATCCCTCTCCAGAGACTGGAGTTACAGTGGATTGAGAATTGGCCTGTGCATGCTGCCTAGTGAACTAGGTTCTTTTGGAAGGACAGTTGTACCCAGCCCTACTCTTCAATGCTTGTTTTTTAGAGTTTTGTTTTACCATGGTTGACTTTGGCATATCTTTTCATTCCCCTTTCCTTTGAGTTAGCTCTCCTGTCATCCCTTTGAACTTTCATAACTCCAATTCATATCTTTATTTAAGTTCCCAGTATTTTAAGACTCTTGGTCCACTATATATTGATATAGGAAGTCCCAGCTCACTCTAGGCAGATCCATTACAGGGCAGAGTCCTGGGTTGAATAAGAAAGCAACATAAGCTAATTTTGAAGAGGAGCAAGCTAAGAAGCAATGTTTCTTCAGGGCCTCGACTTCAGTCCATACCTCAAATTTCTTGTATAGATTTCCTTTAGTGGTGACCTCTTACCTAGAAATATAAGATGAAGTGAATCCTGTCTTCCTCAAGTTACTTTTGATCGATTTTTAATGACAGCAACTGAAATTTCACTGGTACAACTCTGCACAAAAATAGTAACTGTGTGAATAAAGGTGTTCAGGACAATCAGGACAGTACATGGGATGTCATATGAATGCACTTCTCAGGATATGAAACAGAAATGGATGTTTCATAGAAAATAAATTTCAAGCAGAATATGAGTGTCTTAGTCTTCCTGGGACTCAAAGGTAAGCCAGTTTTAATACCCAATTGTGTAATTTACAAACGAATGCTAAAAAGATGATGTAAAATGAATGATAGCATAGAATCCATTAGATGAATATTAAAGCAATATAACTGAGGAACCAGGTAGAGCACGTCGACTTACATGTGATTTAAGGAATTGCAAATATCCCTTGCTAAAACTTTTGGAAATATTTGACTATAAATTTGGTTCAGTCTGGTGATCATGGTATGTTATAGTCTAAGTGAGCAAGTGCTGGCTAGTGATTAAATGACCAATGCAAATGTCTTACATGTGTTAGTGCAAGAATAAAATAGCTAGATTAAAAAATAAATCAACCATCTATATATATTTATATGTATGCAAAGATAATCCATAAGATTGTTTTTTATCATCTTGTACAAAACATAACTCCAAATGGATAAAATTGTTTATATTTCAAAATCAGGTATATAACAATTATTTTTTAAAAAATTCTTTTTCTCACAGAATATATTGGGATTACTGTTTCTCTTCTGTCTGTTCCTCCTAGTTTATCCCTTTCTTTCTACCCACCCAGAATGACCTCATCTCTGTCTCTCATTTAAAAACAAATAGGCTTCTCATATAATATAAAATCATATAATATACTAAAATAAAAACTTAATTATCATATTAAACTATGATGAAACAAACAAACAGAAGGAAAAGAAACCTCCAAATCCATAAGAAGCAGATATAGACTCTGAGACCCCACTTTTTTGCAGACTCAGGAGTCCCATAAAACAATAAACTGGAGATCAAAATATATAACCAAAGGATTTCTAGGGTATACAAAGTCAGAACAACATGTATCAAATATAACAAATAAAAATAGAATTTTAGATAAAGTTTAAAAACCCAGAAACAAAACCACATGTGGGCACTTGATCTTTGACAAACAAGCCAAAATTTTACAATGGAAAAAGAAAGAATCTTCAATAAATGGCCCTTGTCTAACTGGCAGTTTGTATGTATAAAAATAAGAATAGATCCTTGTACTGGCTAGTTTTGTGTCAACATGACATAGCTGCAGTTATCACAGAGAAAGGAGCTTCAATTGAGGAAATGTCTCCATGAGATCCAACTGTAAGGCATTTTCTCAATTAGTGATCAAGGGGGAAAGGCCCCTTGTGGGTGGGACCATCTCTGGGCTGGTAGTCTTGGTTCCTAGCAAACACAGAAGTGGGTGCTCACAGTCAGCTATTGGATGGATCACAGTGCCCCCAGTGGAGGAGCTAGAGAAAGTACCCAAGGAGCTAAATGGGTCTGCAACCCTATAGGTGGAACAACAATATGAACTAACCAGTACCCCCTGGAGCTTGTGTCTCTAGCTGCATATGAATCAGAAGATGGCCTAGTCGGCCATCAGTGGAGAGGCCCATTGGTCCTGCAAACTTTATATGCCTCAGTACAGGGAAACAACAGGGCCAAGAAGTGGGAATGGGTGGGTGGGGGAGTGGGTGGGGGAGCATGTGGGGGACTTTTGGGATAGCATTGGAAATGTAAATGAAATAAATACCCAATAAATAAAATAAAATAAAAAAGAAAGCAAGCTGAGCAAGCCAGTGGAAGCAAGCCAGTAAAGAATATCCTTTCATGGCCTCTGCATCAGCTCCTGCTTCCTGACCTGCTTGAGTTCCAGTCCTGACTTCCTTGGTGATGAACAGCAGTATGGAAGTGTAAGCCGAATAAACCGTTTCCTCCCCAACTTGTTTCTTGGTCATGATGTTTGTGCAGGAATAGAAACCCTGACTATGACAATCCTAAACCTGGAAATTTCCTAAGGCTGGAAAAAAGGAGATCCAGCAACAGTCCCAAAGTGGGATCCAGTTCAAGGGGAGGCACCCAAGACCTGACACTATTACTGCTGCTATGGTGTTCTCACAAAAAGGGTTCTATCATGACTGTTCTCTAAAAGACCCAGCAAGAAGCTTAAATATTCAGATCCAGATATTTATACCCACCGAACAGACAGAAGTTGGTGACCCCTGTAGTTGAACTAGGAAACAGCTGGAAGAAGCTGAGGAAAAGGGTGACCCTGTAAGAGGACCAACCATTTCAATTTTCCTGGACCCCTGAGATCTCTCAGACCTTGGACCATGAACGAGGCATCATACATCAGGTGATATCAGGCCCCAAACACATATACAGCAGAGGACTGCCAAGACTGAGTTTAGTCAGAGAAGATCCATCTAACCCTCAAGAGACTGGAGAACCCAAGGAGTGGGGAGGTCTGATGGAGTGGGAAGTGGGGGACACATCTTGTGGAGATGGGGCTGGGGTAGGCTACGGGGTGTGGAACAGTCAGAGGGTACTGAACTGAATCCAGGGTCTCTTATAGACAATCTAAATGCTCTACAGACACATTTTAGCCCTAGTATTAGTCTCAACAGTTTTGTTTGTTTAGTGAACAAATGAAATTTTGTCAGGAGAATGAGTGAAATTGTGCTTCCTCCAAGTCCCATCCTAAGAAATCTCTACCACACAATACCCCCTCCCTTTCTCCTACTGAGGCCCAACCAGGCTGTACAACTAGGGGGAGAGGATCCAAAGGTCAGCAGCAGAGTCATAGACAGGCACCGCTCTATTTCTAAGGGGACCAACAGGAATACCAACCTACTCATCTGTTACAAATGTGTCCTTTGCCCTACAGAAGCTTTGCCTTTTTGAGGTCCCATTGGTCGATTTTTTTTTATCTTAGAGCATAAGCCCTTGATGTTCTACTCAGGAACTTTTCCCTGTTCGCATGTGTTCGAGGCTCTTCCCCACTTTCTCCTCTGTTAGTTTCAGTAAATGCATAAAGTTCCAACTCTCCAGTGGAAACTTAATACTTCCAGCCTCACCCATGCAATAAGGTTCATGGTGAAAATCAGATATTAAAAATATTGAATCTGGTCTTCCTGTAGAGTGAGTTCTATGACTAATTCTCTCTGTCAAAATGCAACAATGGGTTACAAATTGGTTAAAACATTAAATTCTTAAAAATTGGGAAGTTGGGGTGTTAGGAGAACTTACTCCATAAGGGGCATGAACTAGTACAGACTGTACAGGCTCCTGATAGGCAAAGACAACAGTAAAGTGAAGACATCTCTCACAGTCAGCTATCATTTGTATTATCTATAAGCTCAGAAGCAGTCTAAAACAAAAAATCCTCCAAGTTCAACCATCCTCATAAACTTCATGTGTACATGATGTTGCTCTGAAGCTTCATTATTTTCTGTCTTTTTTATAACACTTCTTTTCTTTCTATAACACTTTCTATGATATTTGAGTCTTAATTTAATTTTTGCTAACTGGTTGATGACTTTAGTTTTACTTCTTTGTTTATTTAATTTATTTCATAATTTACAGTTATCTGTTGTATGTGAATACATACATGTGTTTAGTATGTGTGTGCATGTATTCTGATGTATACATTGAGCTTACAAAAGTTAACTTGGTGGAGTTGATTTTTCCCTTTCTGCTCTCTATGTCCCGGAGAATGAACTGTGTTTGTTAGTCTTGACAGCAATCACCTTTAACTTCTAACACATTTTCTACCCAATCAAATGCTCATGTAATTTTCTTAATGTTTTTCATTAATAAGAAAAAAATATGTATCTGCTGGGACAGATGCAGATACTCACAGCCAAGAATTGAACAGAGGTTGAGGACCCTTATAGCAGAATTAAGGGGAAGATTGAAGGAGCTGAAGGCGATGGCAACCCCAAAGGAAGACAAACTGTCAACCAACCTGGACTCCTGGGTATTTCCAGAGACTGAGCCACCAGCAAATAGCTTACATAGGCTGTTCTGAGCAGCAGCTACCCAGCACATATGTAACAGAGGGCTGCCTTGTCTGGCCTCAGTGTGAAATAATGTATCTAATCTTACAGTCTTGGTGCCAAATAGTAGGAGAATACTACCAGGGGCACCCTCTCATAGGTGATGAGGAGGGGGAAGTAGAGAAGAATTCTGAGAGTGGGTCTGAGAGGGGGAAACATTTGGCATAAAAATAGATAAAATAATTAATAAAAACAGAACAATTAAATTATTTTTATACATTAATATTTCTAAATTCATAACATTTCCATTTTTAAGTTTTATTCAGGTTTATTATTAAAATCACTATGATAATACCTCAAAAATGAAAATAGGAATTACATATGATTCATGAATACTACTTCTGAGTCAGTTCCTATAAGGATTTGAAGTCAATTACCACCAATAAATTTGCCTTACGATGGTATTATAACACTATTTAAAACAAACCTATAGAACCAGCCTAGACTGCCTTCAAGAGATAAACAAATTAAGAACAATGTGAACTATGTATATATTCAAGCTCTATTCACCCATAAAAAGAAATAGAATTCGGTCATTTGAAAGAAGCAGATGGAATTGAATGTCATGAGGTTAACCTAAATAAGATTGAACTAACGTGTGGTAATCACATGCGTGTCCTTGTGACATGAAACTAGAAAGGGATGAGACAGAAGAGCAAATGACCTCAAGAGACACGTGATGAGGGACAAAAGATGATCAAGGAAGGAAGAATGACATAATATTAAAACTCAAAGAAACCTGCCTCTGTCACCTCTTAAGTGATGAAGGTAAAGGCACACAACTTCACAGCCAGATGGCATTTTCTTGCTTATGCCATTGAACAACTTCAAGGAAAGGATGCTCAACTTTAGGGTTGTTTACTAATAGGAGATTTAAGTATTTAATTTTAAAAATGCAGATAAGGAATAAGGTCTTATATTAGATTTCTGTTAAATAGATACTTATTAAATTACAAAGATTTGTAGCTGGTAAAATGGATCAGTGGCTAAAGGCATTTGCCACACCATACAATGCCAGTTTAATTTCATGTACTCATTGAGTATTTTGGTCTCTGGCGGCAGGCTAAGCCTCACAGTCATACATATACGAACACATATATACACAATTAAAGCAAGCTTGCAATAATTTTGCAACACTAGCATTACTATAAATATATTCTTAGAAATGATAAACAAAAGGAGTAGAAGGCAGGAAATAATCAAACTCAGGGGTGAAATCAACCAAGTGGAAACAAGAAGAACTATTCAAAGAATCAACCAATCAAGGAGCTGGTTCTTTGAGAAAATAAACAAGATAGATAAACCCTTAGCTAGACTCACTAGAGGGCACAGGGAAAGCATCCTAATTAACAAAATCTGAAATGAAAAGGAATACAAAAAAACATATCCTGAAGAAATCCAAAACACCATCAGATTCTTCTACAAAAGGCTATACTCAACAAAACTGGAAAACCTGGATGAAATGGACAAGTTTCTAGACAGATACCAGGTACCAAAGCTAAATCAATATCAGGTTAATGATCTAAACAGTCCTATATCCCCTAAAGAAATAGAAGCAGTCATTAATAGTCTCCCAACCAAAAAAAGCCCAGGACCAGATGGGTTTAGTGCAGAGTTCTATCAGAACTTCAAAGAAGACCTAATTCCAGTTCTTCACGAACTATTCCACAAAAGAGAAACGGAAGGTACTCTACCCAACTCATTCTATGAAGCCACAATTACTCTGATACCTAAACCAGAAAAAGACCCAACAAAGATAGAGAACTTCAGACGAATTTCACTTATGAATATCAATGCAAAAATCCTCAATAAAGTTCTTGCTAACCGAATCCAAGAACACATCAAAACAATCATCCATCCTGACCAAGTAGGTTTCATCCCAGAGATGCAGGGATGGTTCAATATACGGAAATCCATCAACGTAAACCAGTATATAAACAAACTCAAAGACAAAAACCACATGATCATCTAGTTAGATGCTGAGAAAGCATTTGACAAAATCCAACATCCATTCATGATAAAAGTCTTGGAAAGATCAGGGATTCAAGGCCCATACCTTAACATGATAAAAGCAATCTACAGCAAACCAGTAGCCAACATCAAAGTAAATGGTGAGAAGCTGGAAGCAATCCCACTAAAAACAGGCACTAGACAAGGCTGTCCACTCTCGCCCTACTTATTCAACTTTGTACTTGAAATCCTAGCCAGAGCAATTAGACAACAAAAGGAGATCAAGGGGATACAAATTGGAAAGGATGGAGTAAAAATATCACTTTTTGCAGATGATATGATAGTATATATAAGTGACCCTAAAAATTCCACCAGAGAACTCCTAAGCCTGATAAACAGCTTCAATGAAGTAGCTGAATATAAAATTAACTCAAACAAGTCAATGGCCTTTCTGTACACAAAGGATAAACAGGCTGAGAAAGAAATTAGGGAAATAACACCCTTCTCAATAGTCACAAATAATATAAAATATCTCGGAGTGACTCTAACTAAGGAAGTGAAAGATCTGTATGATAAGAACTTCAAGTCTCTAAAGAAAGAAATTAAAGATGATCTCAGAAGATGGAAAGATCTCCCATGCTCATGGATTGGCAGGATCAACATTGTAAAAATGGCTATCTTGCCAAAAGCAATCTACAGATTCAATGCAATCCCAATCAAAATTCCAACTCAATTCTTCAACGAATTAGAAAGGGCAATCAGCAGATTCATCTGGAATAACAAAAAACCTAGGATAGCAAAAACTCTTCTCAAGGATAAAAGAACCTCTGGTGGAATCACCATACCTGATCTAAAGCTGTACTACAAAGCAATTGTGATAAAAACTGCATGGTATTGGTATAGTGACAGACAAGTAGACCAATGGAACAGAATTGAAGACCCAGAGATGAATCCACACACCTATGGTCACTTGATCTTTGACAAGGGAGCTAAAACCATTCAGTGGAAAAAAGACAGCATTTTCAACAAATGGTGCTGGCACAACTGGCGGTTATCATGTAGAAGAATGCGAATTGATCCATTCCTATCTCCTTGTACTAAGGTCAAATCTAAGTGGATTAAGGAACTCCACATAAAACCAGAGACACTGAAACTTATAGAGGAGGAAGTAGGGAAAAGCCTCAAAGATATGGGTACAGGGGAAAATTTCCTGAATAGAACAGCAATAGCTTGTGCTGTAAGATTGAGAATCGATAAATGGGACCTCATAAAATTGCAAAGCTTCTGCAAGGCAAAAGACACTGTCAATAAGACAAAAAGGCCAGCAACAGATTGGGAAAGGATCTTTACCAATCCCAAATCTAATAGGGGACTAATATCCAATATATATAAAGAACTCAAGAAGGTGGACTCCAGAAAATAAAATAACCCCATTAAAAATGGGGCTCAGAACTGAACAAAGAATTCTCACCTGAGGAATACCGAATGGCTGAGAAGCACCTGAAAAAATGTTCAACATCCTTAATCATCAGGGAAATGCAATTCAAAACAACACTGAGATTCCACTTCACTCCAGTCAGAATGGCTAAAATCAAAAATTCAGGTGACAGCAGATGCTGTCGAGGATGTGGAGAAAGAGGAACACTCCTCCATTGCTGGTAAGATTGCAAGCTTATACAACCACTCTGGAAATCAGTTGGCGGTTCCTCAGAAAATTGGACATAGTACTACCGGAGGATCCCGCAATACCTCTCCTGGGCATATATCCAGAAGATGTTCCAACTGGTAGGAAGGACACATGCTCCACTATGTTCATAGCAGCCTTATTTATAATATCCAGAAGCTGGAAAGAACCCAGATGCCCCTCAACAGAGGAATGGATACAGAAAATGTGGTACATTTACACAATGGAATACTACTCAGCTATTAAAAAAATGAATTTATGAAATCCCTAGGCAAATGGATGGACCTGGAGGGTATCATCCTGAGTGAAGTAACCCAATCACAAAGGAACTCGCACAATATGTACTCACTGATAAGTGGATATTAGCCCAGAAACTTAGGATACCCAAGATATAAGATACAATTTCCTAAACACATGAAATTCAAGAAGAACGATGACCAAAGTGTGGATACTTTGCCCCTTCTTAGAAATGGGAACAAAACACCCATGGAAGGAGTTACAGAGACAAAATTTGGAGCTGTGATGAAAGGATGGACTATCTAGTGATCGCCATATGCAGGGATCCATCCCATAATCAGCTTCCAAACACTGATGACACCATTGCATACACTAGCAAGATTTTGCTGAAAGGACCCAGATATACCTGTCTCTTGTGAGACTATGCAGGGGCCTAGCAAACACAGAAGTGGATGGTCACAGTCAGCTATTGGATGGGTCACAGGGCCCCCAATGGAGGAGCTAGAGAAAGTGCCGAAGGAGCTAAATGGAACTGCAACCCTATAGGTGGAACAACAATATGAACTTACCAGTACCCCGGAGCTCTTGACTCTAGCTGCATATGTATCAAAAGATGGTCTAGTTGGCCATCACTGCAAAGAGAGGCCTATTGGACTTGCAAACTTTATATGCCCCAGTACAGGGGAACGCCAGGGCCAAAAATGGGGAGTGGGTGGGTAGGGGAGTGGGGGGGCGGTTATGGCGGACTTTTGGGATAGCATTGAAAATGTAAACGAGGAAAATACCTAATTAAAAAAATTTAAAAAAAAGAAATGATAAACAACTTCTTACACACATGACATGTGGTGCTATTTCCCTCTAATGGAGAAGTAAAAACTTCATCTTATGTCCACATTAGCTAATAATGAAGTAAAACTTTGTATATATTTTACTTTACAAAACTCAATGAGTAAAATATTTGTGTTTTTTTTCCATATTGATTTTTTATTTGAAAATGCATTAGCATTCTTGTATTTGCAGCTAATAGTATCAGCCTTAAAAGCTGAAATGCAGCTGGCTCTTGATACCATTCATCAAAGTAAAATGAAAAATATTAGGCAACTCTTTCTACACTTTCTGTACAGTGCTTGCTATAGGTTCACACCTGGAATCATCTTAAAAGTGTGTGTAAACTTGTCAGCCCTCAACTCTCATGAGCATCATTTTATTTTCTCCATGGTAAGGTTTGTATTGAACAGTCTTTAGAAATTAATCATTGTCTGTACATTTCTAAAAGAAAACAGAATAAGACATTGATGAAATGACTATGATTTATGCATAGTATATAAAAATTAGATTATTTAGAAACATACTGAAAGCTTAAATATATTACTGCAGAGAGCCGCTTACTGTAACAAAATTAAAAATGGTGTTCAAGAAGGAAGTAGCTGTTTCTTGGTTTCCTTCATAAACTGCAAAAGGAGCTCTCTGTGAACTTTTCTGTTACACCTTTGAAAAAAAATTGGCTAAGCTAACTGATAGCGTTGTGCAACAGCAGTGTGACTCTCTATTATGCCAAAGGAGACTATTCTGAATAATATGAGAGAGGTTTGTTAACAATTCAGATATGAAGCACTCTATGGAAATAAACAAAGGTAAATTAGCTTTAAAGGGGAACAGTTAAAGAAACATAGATTTATTTGTTTAAAAAGACCCAGTAGGTGATCTATCAAAAAAAAAAAAAAAGTAAGATGCATAGACCTGAGGAATAACACTGACGATTCACACATCATTTTCACATGCGTGTGTACACACATGTAATCACACCACTAACACCTGTGCATATAATGTACACACAAACACACATATACACTCACAACTAATAAGAGAGAGATCTAAATAAAGGACATCTGAACACAATGCTCACTTTACTGTACCCATATTTATCAATATACTTAAAATATAAAGTGTGATACTAAAAACATGGTGATTGTACTTATAGTACAAGTGCCTTAACTAATATGGGAATATGATCTTAAATAGAGGCAGTTTAGAAGCTCCATTTTTAAACAAGCTGTCTTAGCTTTCCTACAAATTTTGGTTTTAGCTCCTTGGTCAAAAATTAGTCATAGTTATGAGCATTTAATTTTTATCATTTTTACTATAGGTCTGTGTTCAAATATGTCTGTGTAGATGTGACTTTGTAGCATAATTTGAGTTTCCCTGGTAATACAGTGTTGTTGTTTATACTTAGGATTGTTTTTATAGCTGCGGTCTGTTTCCAAATAAAATTTTAGATGGTTCCTTTTGGAGATCTGTGAAGAATGTCATTAAAAATTTTGATTAGATTGTTTTGAATTAGTGTACTATTCTTGATACTGTATTAATTATGTATTTATTTTATTGTGAAAGATCACAGCCAAGACAATTTGTAGAACAGTTGACATGGTGTTACAGGTCCAGAGGTTTAGTGTCTGTGAGGACAGAGCAGAAGCAACAGGTGGTACGCATAGCAAATAGAGCGGATCATTAGCATTCAGTCAGGACTTGAACTGTAAGCACAAAATATGGCATGAGCCCTTAATAACTCACAACCTAATACCTGTGGCATACTTCCTCCCACAGGGCCACAAACACTAATGGTTCTCCAAAGAGGCATCAGTAGACTATGAATAGAGATTCTTGATTAATCCAGAGTTCCAGTATGGGTCTGTGTGGGTCGCCATCTGGGGAATGCATCAGGTGGCCATGCCAAAAGTTGTAGGCATCTGATGCTGTTTCTGAGTTTTGACCCTCCTCTGGGATGTGAAATTTGGACTGGGCAGGCAAAATGCTGAAATGCTAGACTACATTGCCTTGCACTGCAATTGGGTGCTTCGCTAGAAGGAAGACCTGACACACTGCTCAGTCTAGAAAGATTTCTGAGGTAGAGTCAAGTGTAGGGATGTTTCTCCTTGAACTCTGAAGAAGATGATCATAAGAATATGAGGTAACTAGTCATGTGGCATGTGGTATGATTTAGACTAGTTTAAATGGGATAATTGAGTCATGAGATAACAGAATTAAAGCAAAGCTATTGGCCAAAATATTTATTCATATATAAGGGATGTCTGAGTCATTATTTCAAGGATCTTAGTCATGGATGGAAATGCCCATGGTTATAACTTACTACTGAATAAACTCAAATTTTCTAGCTCTCTCTCTGAACTCTGACTGGTTAGTTCAACTCAATTCTTCTGGCTCTTCAGCCTATCCAAGCTGACTGATGAAATTAGTATCTTTCAACTTCTGACTGAATTGATCTGCTTGGAAAGACTGACTCTCTGAACTCCAATAACTGAACTGTTCTGAACTGAACTTGACTGGACCAAACTGAACTTAGCTCAACTGTACTGAACTGAATTGGACCAAACTGAACTCTCCAATCTAAATTGACTCAATCCTCTTTCTCCCTTACTGCTCTTAAGTACCCTTTCTTTCCTATCTGTTCTCATTAGATGTGGGCATATTCTATTTATGACTCATACTGTCACATCTTTCTCTGACTCATCACTTTGTCTGCTCCCAATTAAACATCATTGTTTGGAGTAATTTCCAAACTGGTAGACAAGTTTGTATTTCTACAAAAGTATGTAATAAAGGCATGTCTTTATTCCAGCCATAGAGATTATTGCTATGTAGTATATAACGCATCCCAGATGAACCATATCTTTGATTGTCCTGCCTTCCCAGAGCAGCCACATTGCTTGCTTAAAATTCCTCTACATCTAATATTATAACTCATACCAGAGAGGGCCCTGCAGTTCAATCGAATTTCCCAACACTCTCTCACTTTTCCCCCTACACCTCATCTCTCTGAACCAGTCAACTCCCTCCATATATCCTGATATATAATTTATTTGCCTTCTCAAGTGAAGGTCCTCCATGTAACTTTGCTCTCAAAGTCTATGATTTCTAGCATGGTTTTTCTGTATTTTATTATTTAAATCCACTTATAAGTGAGTATATACCATGTTTATCATACTGTTTCTAGGTTCAGGGTGATATTTTAAATTTCTATCCATTTCCTTGCACATTTAATAATGTCACTGTTATTAATAACTGAGTAATTCTCCACTGTGTAAATGTACCACATTTTCTGTATTAATTGTTTGGTTGAGGGACGTCTAGATTATTTCCAGTTTCTGGCTATTACAAATAAACTTGCTCTGAACATAGTCGAAGAAGGGGATGGAGGAAGATGGTCAGATTGCTGTAGGAAGTGAGCAAATTGGGTACAGTTGTTCTGGATGTAAAGTGAATAGAAAAAATAAAATAATAAGGCTCCTTGTTGTATGATAAAGCTTCTTTTGGCTATATGCCTAGGAAGTATAGCTAAATCTTGAGTGAGAATAATTCCCAATTATCTGAAAAACTATACAATTGATTTCCAAGTTGGTATACACATTTATACTCCTACAAACAATGGATGCTCTATCTTCTTCAGCTTAAGCTGTTGCTTGATTTATTTTCTTTTATTTTTTTATTCACTATTTTTACCTTCCAGACTTTATCATAGCCCCAACCCCACGTCCACCCTCCTACTGTTCCACAATCCATTCCTCCTCCCCACCCCCTTGTCTCAATGAAGATATCCTCAACCCCCTAACCTCTTCACCAGCATCTGCTGTCACCTGAGTTTTTAATCTTAGCCATTCTGATTGGTGTAAGGCTGAATCTCAGGGTCATTTTGATTTGCATTTCTCTGATCACTAAGACCTTTGAACATTTCTTTAGGTGCTTCTCAGCCATTCTGGATTCCTCTGTTGTGAATTCTTTTTTTTTTTTTCCATTTTTTATTAGGTATTTAACTCATTTACATTTCCAATGCTATACCAAAAGTCCCCCATATCCACCCACCCCCACTCCCCTGCCCACCCACTCCCCCTTTTTGGCCCTGGTATTCCCCTGTACTGGGGCATATAAAGTTTGCAAGTCCAATGGGCCTCTCTTTCCAGTGATGGCCGACTAGGCCATCTTTTGATATATATGCAGCTAGAGTCAAGAGCTCCGGGGTACTGGTTAGCTCATAATGTTGTTCCACCTATAGGGTTGCAGATCCCTTTAGCTCCTTGGTACTTTCTCTAGCTCCTCCATTGGGAGCCCTATGATCCATCCATTAGCTGACTGTGAGCATCCACTTCTGTGTTTGCTGGGCCCCGGCATAGTCTCACAAGAGACAGCTACATCTGCGTCCTTTCAATAAAATCTTGCTAGTGTATGCAATGGTGTCAGTGTTTGGATGCTGATTATGGGGTGGATCCCTGGCTATGGCAGTCTCTACATGGTCCATCCTTTCATCTCAGCTCCAAACTCCGTCTCTGTAACTCCTTCCATGGGTGTTTTGTTCCCAAATCTAAGGAGGGGCATAGTGTCCACACTTCAGTCTTCATTCTCCTTGAGTTTCATGTGTTTAGCAAATTATATCTTATATCTTGGGTATCCTAGGTTTGGGGCTAATATCCACTTATCAGTGAATACATATTGTGTGAGTTTCTTTGTGAATGTGTTACCTCACTCAGGATGATGCCCTCCAGGTCCATCCATTTGGCTAGGAATTTCATAAATTCATTCTTTTTAATAGCTGAGTAGTACTCCATTGTGTAGATGTACCACATTTTCTGTATCCATTCCTCTGTTGAGGGGCATCTAGGTTCTTTCCAGCTTCTGGCTATTATAAATAAGGCTGCTATGAACATAGTGGAGCATGTGTCCTTCTTACCTGTTGGGGCATCTTCTGGATATATGCCCAGGAGAGGTATTGCTGGATCCTCCGGTAGTACTATGTCCAGTTTTCTGAGGAACCGCCAGACTGATTTCCAGAGTGGTTGTACAAGCCTGCACTCCCACCAACAATGGAGGAGTGTTCCTCTTTCTCCACATCCTCGCCAGCATCTGCTGTCACCTGAATTTTTGATCTTAGCCATTCTGACTGGTGTGAGGTGGAATCTCAGGGTTGTTTTGATTTGCATTTCCCTGATGATTAAGGATGTTGAACATTTTTTCAAGTGCTTCTCTGCCATTCGGTATTCCTCAGGTGAGAATTCTTTGTTCAGTTCTGAGCCCCATTTTTTAATGGGGTTATTTGATTTTCTGAAGTCCACCTTCTTGAGTTCTTTATATATGTTGGATATTAGTCCCCTATCTGATTTAGGATAGGTAAAGATCCTTTCCCAATCTGTTGGTGGTCTTTTTGTCTTCTTGGTTTATTTCTATACCCCATTTTTTGATTGGGTTGTTTGGGTTTTGGTTGTTAGCTTCTTGAGTTCTTTATATATTTTAGATATTAGCTCTCAATCAGATTTGGGGTTAGTGAAGATTTTTCCCCCAATCTGTAGTTTGCTAATTTGCATCATTGACTATGTCCTTTGACCTACAGAAGCTTTCCAGTTTCATGAAGTCCCATTCATCAACTCTTGATCTTAGAGCATGAGCCACTGGAGTTCTATTTAGGAATTTCCCCGTGTGCCAATGAATTTAAGGTTCTTTCCCACTTTCTAATCTACTAGATTCTGGTTTTATGTTTAGGTTTTTGATCCACTTAGACTTGAGCTTTGTTCAAGGTGACAAATTGGGTGTATTTTTTCTTTTTTTGAACAGCACCATTTATTGAAGATGCTTTCTTTTTTTCTATTTTTTTTTTTTTTGGCATCTTTGTCAAAGCTCAAGTGTCTGTATGTGTTTAGTATTATTTCTGGGTCTTCAATTCTATTCCATTGATCAACATGTCTGTCTCTGTACCAACACCATGCAGTTCTTTTCACAAATGCTCAGTAGTAAAGCTTGAGAAAAGGAATGGGGATTCCTGCAGCTGTTCTTTCATTGTTAAGAATTGTTTTTGCTATCCTGTTTTTTGTTTTGTTTGTTTGTTTGTTGACTTTCCAAATGCTTTCTCATTGTTTGTGGGGTAAGATGGATTCTCTCCATTGTTTTGATTTGATTTTTCGTGATGACTATGGATGTTGAACATTTCTATAAGTGCTTCTTGGCCTTTAGAAGATTCATATGTGGTGAATTCACTCTTTATATTTTTATCATGTTTTTTTTTCTTTTTTTCTTTCCATTTTTTATTAGGTATTTAGCTCATTTACATTTCCAATGCTATACCAAAAGTCCCCCATACACACCCACCCCCACTCCCCTACCCGCCCACTCCCCCTTTTTGGCCCTGGCGTTCCCCTGTTCTGGGGCATATAAAGTTTGTGTGTCCAATGGGCCTCTCTTTCCAGTGATGGCCGACTAGGCCATCTTTTGATACATATGCAGCTAGAGTCAAGAGCTCCGGGGTACTGGTTAGTTCATAATGTTGATCCACCTATAGGGTTGCAGATCCCTTTAGCTCCTTGGGTACTTTCTCTAGCTCCTCCATTGAGTGCCCTGTGATCCATCCATTAGCTGACTGTGGGCATCCACTTCTGTGTTTGCTAGGCCCCGGCATAGTCTCACAAGAGACAGCTACATCTGGGTCCTTTCGATAAAATCTTGCTAGTGTATGCAATGGTGTCAGCGTTTGGATGCTGATTATGGGGTGGATCCCTGGATAAGGCAGTCTCTACATGGTCCATCCTTTCATCTCAGCTTCAAACTTTGTCTCTGTAACTCCTTCCAAGGGTGTTTTGTTCCCACTTCTAAGGAGGGGCATAGTGTCCACACTTCAGTCTTCATTTTTCTTGAGTTTCATGTGTTTAGGAAATTGTATCTTATATCTTGGGTATCCTAGGTTTTGGGCTAATATCCACTTATCAGTGAGTACATATTGTGTGAGTTCCTTTGTGAATGTGTTACCTCACTCAGGATGATGCCCTCCAGGTCCATCCATTTGGCTAGGAATTTCATAAATTCATTCTTTTTAATAGCTGAGTAGTACACCATTGTGTAGATGTACCACATTTTCTGTTTCCATTCCTCTGTTGAGGGGCATCTGGGTTCTTTCCAGATTCTGGCTATTATAAATAAGGCTGCTATGAACATAGTGGAGCATGTGTCCTTCTTACCAGTTGGGGCATCTTCTGGATATATGCCCAGGAGAGGTATTGCTGGATCCTCCGGTAGTACTATGTCCAATTTTCTGAGGAACCGCCAGACGGATTTCCAGAGTGGTTGTACAAGCCTGCAATCCCACCAACAATGGAGGAGTGTTCCTCTTTCTCCACATCCTTGCCAGCATCTGCTGTCACCTGAATTTTTGATCTTAGCCATTCTGACTGGTGTGAGGTGGAATCTCAGGGTTGTTTTGATTTGCATTTCCCTGATGATTAAGGATGTTGAACATTTTTTCAGGTGCTTCTCTGCCATTCGGTATTCCTCAGGTGAGAATTCTTTGTTCAGTTCTGAGCCCCATTTTTTAATGGGGTTGTTTGATTTTCTGAAGTCCTCCTTCTTGAGTTCTTTATATATGTTGGATATTAGTCCCCTATCTGATTTAGGATAGGTAAAGATCCTTTCCCAATCTGTTGGTGGTCTCTTTGTCTTATTGACGGTGTCTTTTGCCTTGCAGAAACTTTGGAGTTTCATTAGGTCCCATTTGTCAATTCTCGATCTTACAGCACAAGCCATTGCTGTTCTGTTCAGGAATTTTTCCCCTGTGCCCCTATCTTCAAGGCTTTTCCCCACTTTCTCCTCTATAAGTTTCAGTGTCTCTGGTTTTATGTGAAGTTCTTTGATCCATTTAGATTTGACCTTAGTACAAGGAGATAAGTATGGATCGATTCGCATTCTTCTACATGATAACAACCAGTTGTGCCAGCACCATTTGTTGAAACTGCTGTCTTTCTTCCACTGGATGGTTTTAGCTCCCTTGTCGAAGATCAAGTGACCATAGGTGTGTGGGTTCATTTCTGGGTCTTCAATTCTATTCCATTGGTCTACTTGTCTGTCTCTATACCAGTACCATGCAGTTTTTACCACAATTGCTCTGTAGTAAAGCTTTAGGTCAGGCATGGTGATTCCACCAGAGGTTCTTTTATCCTTGAGAAGAGTTTTTGCTATCCTAGTTTTTTTGTTATTCCAGATGAATTTGCAAATTGCTCCTTCTAATTCGTTGAAGAATTGAGTTGGAATTTTGATGGGGATTGCATTGAATCTGTAGATTGCTTTTGGCAAGATAGCCATTTTTACAATGTTGATCCTGCCAATCCATGAGCATGGGAGATCTTTCCATCTTCTGAGATCTTCTTTAATTTCTTTCTTCAGAGACTTGAAGTTTTTATCATACAGATCTTTCACTTCCTTAGTTAGAGTCACACCGAGATATTTTATATTATTTGTGACTATTGAGAAGGGTGTTGTTTCCCTAATTTCTTTCTCAGCCTGTTTATTCTTTGTGTAGAGAAAGGCCATTGACTTGTTTGAGTTAATTTTATATCCAGCTACTTCACCGAAGCTGTTTATCAGGTTTAGGAGTTCTCTGGTGGAATTTTTAGGGTCACTTATATATACTATCATATCATCTGCAAAAAGTGATATTTTGACTTCCTCCTTTCCAATTTGTATCCCCTTGATCTCCTTTTGTTGTCGAATTGCTCTGGCTAATACTTCAAGTACTATGTTGAAAAGGTAGGGAGAAAGTGGGCAGCCTTATCTAGTCCCTGATTTTAGTGGGATTGCTTCCAGCTTCTCTCCATTTACTTTGATGTTGGCTACTGGTTTGCTGTAGATTGCTTTTATCATGTTTAGGTATGGGCCTTGAATTCCTGATCTTTCCAGAACTTTTATCATGAATGGGTGTTGGATCTTGTCAAATGCTTTTTCTGCATCCAACGAGATGATCATGTGGTTTTTGTCTTTGAGTTTGTTTATATAGTGTATTTGGTTTGATGATGTCGAGTTTCTTCTGTCCTTTATATATTTTGAATTTCAGATGGAACGATGGTGAAAATCATTTTCCATTCTGTAGGTTGACACTTGGTCCTATTGATGATGTGCTTTTTCATATAGAAGCTTTATGAAGTCCAGTTTATTAACTGTTGACATTAGTGCCTGATTTTTTAGTCTCTTGTTCAAGCAAATATTACCTGTGCCAATGTGATCAAGCCTATTCCCCATTATCACTTATACCAGATTTATTATATTCTTTGTTTCAAATTTAGCCCTGAGTTTAGTTGCTGGCATTTATCTTTCTTGGATTTGTTTACTTCTTTTTCTTCTAGCCCTTTCAGGTGTACTTTTTAATTGTTAGTATGAGAATGCTCCAACTTCTTTGTGAAGACTGCTATGAACTTTTCTCTTAACACTGTTTTCATTGGGTTCCATAAGTGTGGATATGCTGTGCCTTCATATTCATTGAATTCTAGAAAGGATTAATTTTTTTTTCTTATTTCTCCCTTGACCCAGTAGTCATTGAATAAAAATTTGTTCAGTTTCCATGAGTCTGTAGGCTTTCTGTTGGTTCTCTTTTTGTTGATGTCCTGCTTTGTCCATGCTGGTCAGATAAGATACAGGGGATTATTTTCAATTGCTTATATCTGTTAATACTTGTTTTGTGACCACAAATACACTCAACTTTGGAGAAGCTTCCATGAGGTTCTGAAAAGAAGTTATATTCTTTTGTGTTGTAGTGAAAAGTTCTGTAGATATATGTTAGGTCCATTTGAGTCAGAAAATCTGTTAGTTCCGTTGTTTCTGTGTTTAGTTTCAGTCTAGACTACCTGCTCTTTCAAGTCGGGTCTTGAAGTCTTCCATTACTAATGTGTAGGATTCAATGTATGATTTAAGTTTTACTAATGTTTGTTTTATAAATGAGGGTATCCTGGCATTTGGAGTATAGATATTGAGAATTTAGATGCCATCATGTTGGATTATTTCATTGATTAGTGTGAAGTGTCCTCCATTTGATTTGATTATTTTTTATTTGAAGTCTATTTTATTGGATATTAGAATGGGCACACCAGCATACTTCTTAGTTACATTTGTTTAGAAAATCTAAACTAATGTTTTCCAGCCCTTTACTCCTCGGTTATGTCTGTCTTTGATGTTGAAGTCTGTTTCTATGTTTCCCAACCCTTTACTCCTTGGTCATTTCCATCTTTGATGTTGAAGTGTGTTTCTTATATGAAACAGAAAGATGGATCCTGTTTTCACTTCCATTATTATATTCTCTATCCTTTCATTAGGGTACTTGAGTCCATTATGTTGAGAGATATTAAAGACCACTCATTGTTAATTCTTGTTCTTATGATGTTTGTTTTGGTACAGTGTGTATGGGGCCAGGGTGTTTTGGTGGTGTGAAATATTTTATTTCCTGTGCTTTTTGGGTGTAGTTAACTTCCTTGGGTTGGAATTTTCTTTCTAGTATCTTCTATAGGGCTGACTTTTCTGGTAGATATTGCTTATACTTCATTTTGTCCTGAAATATTAATTTCTGTTGGGTGTAGTAGTATGGATTAGGATCTGTGATATCTTAGATTCTGTAAGACATATCCCAGGCACTTCTGTGTCTTAGAGACTGTAGAGAATTTGAGTGTGATTCAGATAGGTTTGCCTTTATATGTTACTTGACCTTTTTCCTTGGTGATGCTTTCATATTGTATGTTTCATTTCTTACCTAAGATTTTTATTCTTCAGGAATCCTTTAATTTATATTTTCCTTTTTCAATTTTTTATTAGATATTTTCTTCATTTATGTTTCAAATTCTATCCTGAAAGTCCCCTTATACCCCGCCTCCTCCCCTAATCACACACTCCCACTTCTTGGCCCTGGTGTTCTCCTGTACTGGGGCATATAAAGTTTGCAAGACCAAGGGGCCTCTCTTCCCAATGATGAACAACTAGGCCGTCTTCTGCTACCTATGCACCTAGAGACACGAGCTCCGGGATACTGATTAGTTCATATTGTTGTTCTACCTATAGGATTGCAGACCCCTTCAGCTCCTTGGGTACATTCTCTAGTTCCACCAATGGAGGCCCTGTGTTCCATCCAATAGATGACTGTGAGAACCCACTACTGTATTTGCCAGGCACTGGCATAGTCTCACATGAGACAGCTATATTAGGGTCCTTTCAGCAAAATCTTGCTGGCATATGCAATAGTGTCTGTGTTTGGTGGCTGATTATGGGATGGACTCCTGAGTGGGGCAGTCTCTGGATGGTTGATCCTTTCGTTTTAGTTCCAACCTTTGTCTCTGTAACTCCTTCCATGGGTATTTTATTCCCTATTCTAGGGAGGAATGAAGTATCCACACGTTGGTCTTCTTTCTTCTAGATTTTCTTGTATTTTGCAAATTGTATCTTGGGTATTCTAAGTTTCTGGGCTAATATCCACTTATCAGTGAGTCCATATCAAGTGACTTTTTTGTGATTGGGTTACTTCACTCAGGATGATATTCTGCAGATATGTCCATTTGCCCAAGAATTTCATAAATTCATTTTTTTAATAGCTGAGTAGTACGCCATTGTGTAAATGTACCATATTTTCTGTATCCACTCCTCTGTTGAGGGACATCTAGGTTCTTTCCAGCTTCTGGCTATTATAAATAAGGCTGCTATGAACACAGTGGAGCATGTGTCCTTATTACCAGTTGGAACATCTTCTGGGTATATGCCCAGGAGAGGTATTGCTGGATCTTCCTGTTCTACTATGTCCAATTTTCTGAGGAACCTCCAGTCTGATTTCCAGAGTGGTTGTAAAAGCTTGCAATCCCACCAGCAATGGCAGAGTGTTTCTTTTTCTCCACATCCTTGCCAGAATCTACTGTCACTTGAATTTTGGATCTTAGCCATTCTGACTAATGTTGAGGTGAATATCATGGTTGTTTTGAATTCCATTTCCCTGATGATTAAGGATGTTGAACATTTTTTCAAGTGTTTCTCAGCCCTTCAGTATTCCTCTGTTGAGATTTCTTTTTTAGCTCTGTACCCCATTTTTTAATGGGGTTATTTGAATTTCTGGCGTCCAGCTTCTTGAGCTCTATGTATAATATTGGATATTAGTCCCCTATCAGATTTAGGATTGGTAAAAATCATTTCTCAATCTGTTGGTGACAGATATCCTATTGACAGTATCTTTTGCTTTACAGAAGCTTCACAATTTTATGAGGTCCTATTTGTGTATTCTTGATCTTACAGCACAAGCTATTGCTGTTGTGTTCACAAATTTTTCCCCTGTGCCCATATCTCGAGACTTTTCTCCACTGTCTCCTCTATAAATTTCAGTGTCTCTGGTTTATGTGGAAGTCTTTGATCCACTTAAACTTGAGCTTTTTACAATGATATATGAATGGATCAATTTGCATTTTTCTATATGATACCTGCCAGTTGTGCCAGCACCATTTATTGAAAATGCTGTCTTTTTTTCATTGGATGATTTTAGCTCCCTTGTGAAAGATCAAGTGACCATAGGTGTGTGGGTTCATTTCAGGGTCTTCAATTCTATTCCACTGATCTACCTGTCTTTGCTGTACCAGTACCATTCAGGTTTTTTTGTTTTCTTGTTTTTTTTGTTTTTTTGTTTTTTTTGTTTTTTTTTTTTTCACAGTTGCTTTGTAGTAGTACAGCTTGAGGCCAGACATGGTGATTCCACCAGAGGTTCTTTTATTGTTGAGAATAATTTTTGCTACAATAGGTTTTTGGTTATTCCAGATGAATTTGCAAATTGCCATTTTTATCTCAGTGATGAATTGAGTTGGAATTTTGATGGAGATTGCATTGAATCTGTAGATTGCTTTTGGCTTCTATTTTCATTTTCAGAATTTGAATCCTATTATTTAATTCACCCCGCTCATCTGTAATTTAAAGTCATTTATCCATTTTCTCTTTAAAAGACTCTATCATATTCATTAGATTTGATTTAAGGTAATTTTCTTTTGTTTCAGTTTTATTAGGATATCCCTGGTCTATGGGAGTAGGATAGCTAGATACTGGTGATTCTATATTGGTCTGCCTCTTGTTGATTCTATTATCTTAGCCTTTAGCTATCTGGGTTTTTTAGTGACTGTCAGATTAGATTCTGATCTTTGGGTTTATCTTTGTTGGATGTGTGGCTTTTTTTTAAATGCATTTCTCATTGGTTTCTGCCATCTCTGTCTTCTGGCCTGAGTTTCCAGGGGTGCTGGTAACTTTCAAGTCTTCAAGTGCAGCAGGGTGTCTTTCCTGGGATTTTGTGGTCTACATGGAAGCTAACTTTGTCTATGGAGTCCCTTGAACTAGCATGTCCTGGGTTTCTTACTGCTAGAGTCCTCTCTGGGACTGGAGGCAGAGCTGTGGGTCATGACATGCAGTAGAGTATACAGAGTGCACTGTACTTACGTTGGGTGAGCTTTAGGGTGACATGGAAGGCAGTATGTTGGAGATAGTTTTCCCTTGTGCAGGCAGGTCACAAAGAATGGAGGCAGAGTTGTGGTCTGAAAAGTAGAGGAATGGAAGAGCAATGTTCACAGCTTTACTTTTTTTTAATTGACCATACATTTGTGAATATATTATAAATTCTAATATTTATGTTTCTTTGTTAATTTGGTTTTGAGACATAGGTGTGTTTGTTAGCATGTTTCTTTCTGAGTCTATATGTGTATATGTGTTTCTCATGTTTTTTGTTTTGTTTTGTTTTGTTTTTTATTGTTTTTTTATGTTTTTGTTTTTGTTTTGTTTTGTTTTTTTGCTTTTCTGTTGCTTTTTCTATTTATTTTGTCCCAGTTCTCAAGTTGTTTGGTTTTGTTTTATTTCATATTACCTTTATTCTTTATTCTCTTTGTTTGCTAATGAGAGTCAGAATGTGTATAGACTTGGATGGGAGGGGAGGTAAGGAGTTCCACAGACTAGTGGAGAAGTGGAAACTATAATCATAATTTATTATATGAGAAATAATTTTTCATTAAAGAAAACAAATGTTCTTGGTGGTCTAGTGATTTGGATTTAGGGATCCAAGCTGCTCGTGTTCTCTCTCTCTCTCTCTCTCTCTGTCTCTCTCTCTCTCTCTCAAGAAAATTGGAAAAAAATTGACTTGTTGATATTTCAGCACTAAAACAGACATTATACCAGCCCGTTGAGATCATAGAAAGTTGTGAAAGATGAGGTTGAAGGAGTATAAGAAACAAAAGATAGAAGTAACATATGTGAAATGTCATCTCCATAACCTAAATAAGCCATGGCCACCATGTACTCTCAACAATGATACCTGCTCTAATAGACTTATATAAAGTTGGATCTATGGAACCATCAGATTTCAATGGAGCAGAGATCACTGGGCCTTACCCCATAATTATGAACTCTGGAAAATAAGAAATTCTGGCATAGGTGTAGGCAATATAGAGTTGTATAGCCATTTGCAAACCCAATATAGCTGCAAACCCGTAGTTACATAAATGGCACTAGTTAAACTCTGGAACATAACACAAAACAAAACAACAACAACAACAACAAAAACATAAGTAACTGGAAGAGATTTTTTTGGAAGAAAGTGAGCCTGAAAATGTTGGAAAAGAGAGATGGTTAACTGAGGAAGAAGCTAGGATGCATTAGGAAAAGATGCCCGTCTTAGATATAAATTTCCTGAGATAATTTTATATTAAAACACTAGAAAAGTTAAATAGTAAAGTTAAATTAGTAAACAAGAAAAAATATTTGAATATAGATGCATTTTATTCAAAGACAATGATAACATTTTAATTTCACATAAGTGATATATAGAAGACATCTTTCACCAAAGTTATATGAAGGAGAAATATATTGGCTGAAGTTTCCATGAAACACGGAAAACACTCATTCATGAATCTAATAGTAAGCTTTTAATTTGCATTTACAAAATGGTAAAATTAGCTTGTAACTTAGTTTTATTAAAAACTGTCTCATTAGCACCAAACAAAATGTCTTTTCAGATCATAATATCATTATTTCCATTTGCAGTACAACTATATGGGGGAATTTGTTCTTTCTTTAACTTGGAAAACCAGTCATAAAATTTATTTTAAAAAATAATAAAATTAAATTGTTTATGGGAAGATTTCTGTAACCTTTGTCATTGCATAGTAAATTCTCCCAAGTCAGCACCTCTGTACCACTGATTGGGCCCATTTTTAAATCTGCTTCCATCCCTTTTCCTCAGTCACACTTTAGTTCCTGTATTTATTAGAAGTCAGGATTGGTAGTGATATGTTACTGTACTATAGACAGAGCATGTAAGGCATAATTTGAAATAAACATTCTCAGCTCTGTGCTTATAATGTTCTAAGCAAAAGTTCTTCAACTTCCATTTAAAATTACTGAACTATCTGGGATGCATGCCGACACAGGACTGCTTTAGTGCTAGTTAAATCACCTCAGATACTGAGATGACAATCTACAAAGTACATAGTAATAGAGAAATAAACTCCTTCAGCAGCCCTTCAGCAGCTTAGCTAGCATAGCACTTCTGAGTTGTGATATCTCATTTACTTTAACAGCCACAGGGGATAAGAAAAAATTCCTGGATCGATCCTAAAGAGAAGCAGTTACTGATAAATACCTCACAATTCAAATGGAAGCACTATCTAGTGGTTAGCATGGCCATATCTCTCAAAACACCAATGCACACTTCTCAATGACAAGTTATTCCATATCAGAGCATGTCTGTGTCGTGTTCTTTTTTACTGATATAAGAAAACACCTTTTCACCGATATAGGACTGCACTGGGACTATTAGGCAGAAGCTAGTTGCTGCTTGGTAAGAACCAGTGCTGAAAGATGATCCAAAATTTTCATTCACCCTCCATAAAAACATGGAGTCTAAGATATCATGAAAATATTGTTCGCCCTCTGTATTTATCTGTTTTTTATACTGGGTTCAGTGAAGTTAGCAGCCAGTTACTAAAAGTCAGCTAAAGGGCATTTATAGGTCTGATGCAGGGAGTTATCTTAAGAGTAGATACAGAACTGTTTACAAAAAGCAGAACAGTTGTATTATCTTCACATAATTTTAAATGGCTTAGAAAACACTGGGGCAGATTTTACATGGTATGCTTTCATTCTGCTGAAATCAAAGAAAGGCTGAGTTACATCAGAGAGAATTAACTGTCATCCTAATACATTAAGTTTGTGTCTTTGCCATACCTAATTTGGTTGATATTTGTTTTGATTTAAATTTGTTATATTCTTTTTTTTTTTCCATTTTTTATTAGGTATTTAACTCATTTACATTTCCAATGCTATACCAAAAGTCCCCCATATCCACCCACCCCCACTCCCCTGCCCACACACTCCCCCTTTTTGGCCCTGGTATTCCCCTGTACTGGGGCATATAAAGTTTGCAAGTCCAATGGGCCTCTCTTTCCAGTGATGGCCGATTAGGCCATCTTTTGATATATATGCAGCTATGTTATTAAACGCGTTCTCACGCCCGGCCAGGAAGAACACCACAGACCAGAATCTTCTGCGGCAAAACTTTATTGCTTACATCTTCAGGAGCAAGAGTGTAAGAAGCAAGAGAGAGAGAAAACGAAACCCTGTCCCTATTAAGGAGAATTCTCCTTCGCCTAGGACGTGTCACTCCCTGATTGGCTGCAGCCCATCGGCCGAGTTGACGTCACGGGGAAGGCAGAGCACATGGAGTGGAGAACCACCCTCGGCACATGCGCAGATTATTTGTTTACCACTTAGAACACAGCTGTCAGCGCCATCTTGTAACGGCGAATGTGGGCGCGGCTCCCAACATCTCCCCCTTTCCTTTTAATAAGAGCAAATAGGCCACCCATATTAATGAGAGTGGAGATAGAGGTCAAATCCCCAGTGTGTAGGTAAAGGAGCCATGTACAGGATTAGCTCTTAGGCTCACAGGCTTTTACCCAGAGCAACCCTGACCTGCTCCCGTGTCGTTTTGCCTGGAGAGAAGGACACTTGGACACTCAACCTTCTTGAAAGATGACATGTCTCCCTAGAATAGGCTCATATATGCCGCAGAGCCTTTCTACTGCAGTGCTTAGCCGTGCAACTCTCTCGGGCTGCTGAAGCACACTCACTCTATCCCGTGCAATGAGTCTAGCCTCGTGAGATGTAAGAGCTGAGTGGCCAGCGACCTATTGCCTAAGCATAGATATATCAGGGGAAGCTCCATGTTCTAGTCCTGCAAGCGCCTGGGCAATAACCACCTTGTCTCTCCTAGTTTGGGCCTTAAGCTTACAGACCAATCAAAGAAGCAACACTAATCCACAGCAAAGTGTATCTCCAAATAATATTAATCCCACCCATTTTTTAAAGAAGGAAAATGCTGAGGAGATCCAATTGGGTAATCCTTTGGTCAGGGACAGGTCCAAGCGCGTGGAGTTGACCTGAAGTCTCAATTCCCGAAGGATCTGTTCAAATTCAGCCATCCAATTCTGTAACATATACTGAAAAAGACTTTTTGACAAATTAGCTGCCCTAGTAAATTTAACATACTGAATGGAAATAACACACAATCCCGGAAACTTTTGTTCACATCCCTGCTGAGTTATTTGTCATAATACATCTAGTTGTATCTGGACAAGATCTATGAGTTGATTAACCAGCATGAGACCTCTCTGTATCTTGACATTAGCTGAGGCCTGTTCATCTATGACTGTAGTCACTGAGGCTGACAAAGTGTTAATGGTGTCAGTCGTCTGGACCTGTCCAGACAGAGCCAAGGCTGTCTGAATCAAGGCCAAACCCAGTTCCTAGTTAGTGGTAAAAAAGCAAGAGAATACTTGAGCATTATACATCACCGTCATTGGGAGTGGAAATGTCGACATTATCCCCCAACGCTGCTCTCTCTTTATTATTGACGCCCTGGACATCACCAAGACGAGGGACATTAGTATTCCCTTGGTCAGTCTGGATTTTTCGGGTGAGTCTTTCTGGTATCCAAAATGGGTTGTCTTCATTCTGTGGGAAAACACAGATAGCTCCCCTGGATCTTATCAAAATAGGATCCGGGCCATACCATTTATTATCAAGGACATTTTTCCATTTAACCATCTCATTGGGCCTATCTGGCTCTGAACAATGACGTTCAGCCGCAGTATGGCCATGAGCATCAATATTTAAAAAATTGAGTGTAAAGAGTGCCAAAGACACAGACACTCTTGGTGCTCGGGGTAAAATCTCTTCAATTCCCCTCTTCTGTTTTATAAGATAGGCTTTGAGGGTGCGATGCGCACGCTCAACAATACCCTGTCCTTGAGGGTTGTATGGAAGTCCAGTCAGGTGGGTCACGTCCATCTGACGGCAGAACTGCTGGAATTTTTGAGACGTATAAGCTGGTCCATTATCAGTCTTAAGGAGTCTGGGTTTCCCCCAAGCACTCCATGCCTCAAGACAATGTTGAATCACATGTGAGGCTTTTTCTCCGGTTAACGGAGAAGCAAACATGATGCCAGAACATGTGTCAATGGACACATGGAGATATTGAAGTTTTCCAAAGGAAGAAACATGTGTAACATCCATTTGCCAGACCTGTAGAGGTCGAATACCACGTGGGTTAATTCCCACATGAGGAACTGGCAAGAACTCACAGCAGCTTTGACATTGAGTAACAATGTCACGGGCTTCTTTTCTTGTCAAGGAGAAACGACTGCGTAATGTTTCAGCCGTCACATGAAAATTGTTATGAAAATTTCTTGCAGCCTCTACCGGGGATGATAGGGCAGCAGCCACCACTTTAGTGGCCTTATCTGCCAAAT
The DNA here is from genome assembly GCF_000001635.26 of Mus musculus. Lineage (NCBI taxonomy): Eukaryota > Metazoa > Chordata > Mammalia > Rodentia > Muridae > Mus > Mus musculus. Next base: position 79,565,185 of record NC_000070.6, on the reverse strand, counting down.
CATTTCCCAGAGCCATGGGGCCAGGTAGGCCTGAATGGGCTCTAACATGAGTAATATAAACAGGAAATCTTCTAGATAACAAAACTAATTGTATCTGCTGAAAAATATTGGCAACTCTACTGGAAGGCTTAATCACTCCAGCCACTTCTAAAAGATTTACTGCATTAACCACATAACAGGAATCTGACACAATATTAAGGGGTTCTAAAAAGGTTTTTAAAACTTCTAAGACCACTAAACATTCTACCACTTGAGGTGAATTTTCATTATATTGTTTGGATACCACTTTACCATTAGCCACATAGGCACCTATGCCAGTTTTTGATCCATCAGTATATACCACAATCCCATTTTTAAGTGGGTTTCTTACTGTTATTTGTGGAAACACAACAGATTGATTTTGGGCAAACTGTAAGATTGGATGTTTTGGATAATGGTTATCTATTTTTCCTGAAAAGGAGGTAACTAAAACTGCCCAATCATTAGATGCGGCTGCCAAGGTTTGAACCTGTGCAGCGGTATAAGGTACAATTAAAAGATATGGACTTTGCCCAAAGTGGGTGATTGCTGCTTTTAGACCTTTAAGGGCAAGCTGTGCAATTGCATCAGGATACCAATCTATTATTTTAGCTGGGGATACGTTTGGATGGATCCACAACAATGGCCCATTCTGCCACAAAACTGCAGTTGGCAATTGTGCTGTCTTAAAGACACACAAACTGAAAGGCTGCGAATCCTCAATACGTTGTAATTGTGCATTCTGTAAGGCTTTTTCCACCTTTTGTAAGGCCTGGTTAGCAGCTAGAGTAAGAGCCCTAGGGGAGGAGATATGAGGATCTCCTTCTAAAATACTAAACAAAGGCCTTAACTCAGCGGAAGGAATCTTTAAAAAAGGTCTGAGCCAATTAATATCTCCCAACAGCTTTTGAAAATCATTTAAGGTATGGAGGTGATCTCTTCTTATCTCTACCTTTTGGGGCACAATCTTATCTGGGGACACCACAGAGCCCAAGAATTGTCCTGTATCAGAAATTTGGACCTTTTCTGTGGCTATCTGTAAACCCCACTGACTTAAAGTTTTAAGTAGAAAAGGATATGCCTTTTGTAGCATGGTAAGGTCTTTATGGCACAGGAGGATGTCATCCATGTAAAGGAGCAAAATTAAAGAGGGGAATTGTTCCCTCACTGGCAAAAGAGCTTCTTGCACATAAAGTTGACACATAGTAGGACTATTGGACATTCCCTGTTCTTGATGTCCTAACCCTTTTCCTTCTTTATAACCCATCTTTGCCATGATATTTTTTGCTTTAGTTGAATACCCTCCCGATGGGGCGTTTTCATTGGACAAAATAAGGCCCAAATGCTGCATAATATCCCTTCCCCAGAGGTTAACCGGGAGTGGGAGCACATAAGGTATGAATTTCCCTTGCTGTCCTTCAGAGGATTCCCACGTCAAGGCAACGGAGCTTATAGTGGGACATGATTGATATCCTAGGCCCTGTAATGAATGAGATGACTCTGTGGTGGGCCATGCTTTGGGCCACCAATGTGTAGAGATTATACTTTTATCTGCTCCGGTATCAAGGATGCCTTCAAACTCTTTTCCGTTGATCTTAAGGCGGAGCTTAGGTCTATCATTTAAAGATACAACCAAATAGGCAGAATCATTTCCTGAGGAGCCCATTTTCTTTATCTCAGGTCCTGCAAATTTCTCCCTGGTATTATCAGGGAGGAGCAGCAGCTGAGCTATCCTATCTCCTTTACTAATAGAAAAAACGCCTTTAGGGCTTGAGCACAGGACCTGTATTTCAGGGGAATGTTGACAATCCATAACTCCAGGGTGGACTACTAAGCCCTGCAAGGTGAGTGAACCCCGGCCGAGAATAAGGCCCATGGTTCCCGGGGGCAAGGATGGTATAGGCTCCACTGGCACCGGCTGAATACTCATTTGAGGCATTAATAGGAAGTCGGAGGCGGCACGCAGGTCCACCCTTGTGGGTCTTCCTGGGTCGCCTCTCTGACTGCTTCCTGGGTCCTGACAAACCGGTTCCCATATCTTTGAGGGCCCTGGGACCGAGGGCCCGATGACCCGTTTTTTGGCACATAAGCTGATTGACTATCAGGTGGGGGAAGGACTCTGCCCTTTATATCCCTCACAGAGCGACACTGGTCAGCTCTATGATAACCCTTGCCACACTTAGAGCAAAGAGTGAGAGTCCCTCCCTGTTTATCTGGAGCTCTGCAATCTTTCTTAAAATGCCCAGGCTTTCCGCAATTAAAACATGTCCTCTGATCATTTCTGCCCATGGAGCGGTTTTGGGATTGAAGGATGGCAGCCGCTAAACCTGCATTGCTGAGAGGTCCCCCAAGCTCTCGACAGACCCTGAGCCAGTCTTGTAAGCCTTTGTTCTTTCTTGGGGCTATGGCCGCTCGGCACTCCTTTGTGGCTTGCTCATAGATTAGCTGTTCTATCAGAGGCGCAGCTTGCTCTGACTCTCCAAAAATACGCTCTGCTGCCTCTGTCATTCTGGCCACAAAATCTGAGAAGGATTCCTGAGGTCCCTGGACAACTTTTGTTAATTGACCAGTGGTTTCACCTGCTCGGGAGAGCGCCTTCCAGGCCCTAATAGCCGTGGAGGAAACTTGGGCATAAGCTCCCCAATGGTAGTTTGTTTGATCAGCAGAATAAGCTCCCTGACCCGTTAACAAGTCAAAAGTCCAATCTCTCTGCTCTGGAGTCAAAGCAGCTGCGTTTGCTCGGGCCTGCGCTTGTGCAGTTTCATGCCAAAGAGCTCTCCATTCCATATATTTGCCCATACTAGGGAGAGCGGCTTTTACAACCGTTTGCCAGTCGGCAGGAGTTAGTGCCATGCCGGCGAGCCTGTCTAACTGCACCAAGGTAAAATTAGCATTGGTTCCATATTTACGGACCGACTCGGCAAGCTCTTTAATCTGTAAGTATTCTACCGGAGCGTGGACACGCCCACCCTCGGCTCCTTCAAAGACTGGAAATGCCTGTTGTATTTTCCTTTGTTCCTCTCTGGGAATGAATGAGTCTGCGCACTGCCTCTCTGCGCATTGTCTCTCTGCGCACTGCCTCTCTGCGCATTGCCTCTCTGCGCATTGCCTCTCTGCGCATTGCTGACGCACTACGCAGGGCGGGGGCTCCGCATAGGGCGGACCTTGAAGCCGACTGCCCTGAGGCCAATCAGCAAACTGGCCTTCGCCAGCCGCTTTTGGCTTCCTTAACTGATTAGCTAGCACTTTACCTGGCTGGTACCCTTTTTTCTCATAATGAGCTGCTTCTTCCTCCCAGTCTGTTTCTTCAGAGGAGAATTCATCATCTGCTTCAGAGCTACTAAGAGCTGGCTTCCTGAGCTCATCTAGTGACGAGTATCTCCTAGAGACCTCCGCTAATCGATCTTTTTTTCTTTTCTTTTTTCTTTTCCTTCCTTCTAATCTCTCCCCAGGTATTCTTACCTGACCTAAACTTTTCCTCGGGTTCAAGACCCTTGGAAAGGCCTGTATACTTATTTTGTGTACCATATTTTCTCTTTGCTCCTACTCTCTCTCCCCGCTTTACTTCTGATAGATTGCCCTGAATTTCATCCAGAATCCGCCCTGCCTTAACCACTTGATAACATGTGAAAAGGAACAAAAGGGCTTCTAACACTAGAGAAAATTCAAGGCCAAACATAACTTGTAAAGCCATTTTCCACTTTACTTCTGATAGACTGTCTTGAATTTCCTTAGAAAGTTCAAGGCCAGGCTTACCTCGTAAAGCTATACTCACTGGTACTCTCGTTCCCCAGCTGAAAAGTTCTGAATTCATACAGTTGAATCCTTCTTAACAGTCTGCTTTACGGGAACCTTTATTACCGCGACCCGCAGTTCTGGTTCTGGAATGAGGGATCTTCCTTGTACCGGTGATGGTAAACTCTCGTCCCGATTTTTTTCTCGTCCCGGGTTTCGGCACCAATTGTTATTAAACGCGTTCTCACGCCCGGCCAGGAAGAACACCACAGACCAGAATCTTCTGCGGCAAAACTTTATTGCTTACATCTTCAGGAGCAAGAGTGTAAGAAGCAAGAGAGAGAGAAAACGAAACCCCGTCCCTATTAAGGAGAATTTTCCTTCGCCTAGGACGTGTCACTCCCTGATTGGCTGCAGCCCATCGGCCGAGTTGACGTCACGGGGAAGGCAGAGCACATGGAGTGGAGAACAACCCTCGGCACATGCGCAGATTATTTGTTTACCACTTAGAACACAGCTGTCAGCGCCATCTTGTAACGGCGAATGTGGGCGCGGCTCCCAACACAGCTAGAGTCAAGAGCTCCGGGGTACTGGTTAGCTCATAATGTTGTTCCACCTATAGGGTTGCAGATCCCTTTAGCTCCTTGGCTACTTTCTCTAGCTCCTCCATTGGGAGCCCTATGATCCATCCATTAGCTGACTGTGAGCATCCACTTCTGTGTTTGCTGGGCCCCGGCATAGTCTCACAAGAGACAGTTACATCTGCGTCCTTTCAATAAAATCTTGCTAGTGTATGCAATGGTGTCAGCGTTTGGATGCTGATTATGGGGTGGATCCCTGGCTATGGCAGTCTCTACATGGTCCATCCTTTCATCTCAGCTCCAAACTCCGTCTCTGTAACTCCTTCCATGGGTGTTTTGTTCCCAAATCTAAGGAGGGGCATAGTGTCCACACTTCAGTCTTCATTCTCCTTGAGTTTCATGTGTTTAGCAAATTATATCTTATATCTTGGGTATCCTAGGTTTGGGGCTAATATCCACTTATCAGTGAATACATATTGTGTGAGTTTCTTTGTGAATGTGTTACCTCACTCAGGATGATGCCCTCCAGGTCCATCCATTTGGCTAGGAATTTCATAAATTCATTCTTTTTAATAGCTGAGTAGTACTCCATTGTGTAGATGTACCACATTTTCTGTATCCATTCCTCTGTTGAGGGGCATCTAGGTTCTTTCCAGCTTCTGGCTATTATAAATAAGGCTGCTATGAACATAGTGGAGCATGTGTCCTTCTTACCTGTTGGGGCATCTTCTGGATATATGCCCAGGAGAGGTATTGCTGGATCCTCCGGTAGTACTATGTCCAGTTTTCTGAGGAACCGCCAGACTGATTTCCAGAGTGGTTGTACAAGCCTGCACTCCCACCAACAATGGAGGAGTGTTCCTCTTTCTCCACATCCTCGCCAGCATCTGCTGTCACCTGAATTTTTGATCTTAGCCATTCTGACTGGTGTGAGGTGGAATCTCAGGGTTGTTTTGATTTGCATTTCCCTGATGATTAAGGATGTTGAACATTTTTTCAAGTGCTTCTCTGCCATTCGGTATTCCTCAGGTGAGAATTCTTTGTTCAGTTCTGAGCCCCATTTTTTAATGGGGTTATTTGATTTTCTGAAGTCCACCTTCTTGAGTTCTTTATATATGTTGGATATTAGTCCCCTATCTGATTTAGGATAGGTAAAGATCCTTTCCCAATCTGTTGGTGGTCTTTTTGTCTTATTGACGGTGTCTTTTGCCTTGCAGAAACTTTGGAGTTTCATTAGGTCCCATTTGTAGATTCTCGATCTTACAGCACAAGCCATTGCTGTTCTGTTCAGGAATTTTTCCCCTGTGCCCATATCTTCAAGGCTTTTCCCCACTTTCTCCTCTATAAGTTTCAGTGTCTCTGGTTTTATGTGAAGTTCCTTGATCCACTTAGATTTGACCTTAGTACAAGGAGATAAGTATGGATCGATTCGCATTCTTCTACACGATAACAACCAGTTGTGCCAGCACCAATTGTTGAAAATGCTGTCTTTCTTCCACTGGATGGTTTTAGCTCCCTTGTCGAAGATCAAGTGACCATAGGTGTGTGGGTTCATTTCTGGATCTTCAATTCTATTCCATTGGTCTACTTGTCTGTCTCTATACCAGTACCATGCAGTTTTTATCACAATTGCTCTGTAGTAAAGCTTTAGGTCTGGCATGGTGATTCCGCCAGAAGTTCTTTTATCCTTGAGAAGACTTTTTGCTATCCTAGGTTTTTTGTTATTCCAGACAAATTTGCAAATTTCTCCTTCCAATTCGTTGAAGAATTGAGTTGGAATTTTGATGGGGATTGCATTGAATCTGTAGATTGCTTTTGGCAAGATAGCCATTTTTACAATGTTGATCCTGCCAATCCATGAGCATGGGAGATCTTTCCATCTTCTGAGATCTTCTTTAATTTCTTTCTTCAGAGATTTGAAGTTTTTATCATACAGATCTTTCACCTCCGTAGTTAGAGTCACGCCAAGATATTTTATATTATTTGTGACTATTGAGAAGGGTGTTGTTTCCCTAATTTCTTTCTCAGCCTGCTTATTCTTTGTATAGAGAAAGGCCATTGACTTGTTTGAGTTTATTTTATATCCAGCTACTTCACCGAAGCTGTTTATCAGGTTTAGGAGTTCTCTGGTAGAATTTTTAGGGTCACTTATATATACTATCATATCATCTGCAAAAAGTGATATTTTGAATTCCTCTTTTCCAATTTGTATCCCCTTGATCTCCTTTTGTTGTCGAATTGCTCTGGCTAATACTTCAAGTACTATGTTGAAATGGTAGGGAGAAAGTGGGCAGCCTTGTCTAGTCCCTGATTTTAGTGGGATTGCTTCCAGCTTCTCTCCATTTACTTTGATGTTGGTTACTGGTTTGCTGTAGATTGCTTTTATCATGTTTAGGTATGGGCCTTCAATTCCTGATCTTTCCAAAACTTTTATCATGAATGGGTGTTGGATCTTGTCAAATGCTTTTTCTGCATCTAACGAGATGATCATGTGGTTTTTGTCTTTGAGTTTGTTTATATAATGGACTACATTGATGGATTTTCGTATATTAAACCATCCCTGCATCCCTGGAATAAAACCTACTTGGTCAGGATGGATGATTGCTTTAATGTGTTCTTGGATTCGGTTAGCGAGAATTTTATTGAGGATTTTTGCATCGATATTCATAAGAGAAATTGGTCTGAAGTTCTCTATCTTTGTTGGATCTTTCTGTGGTTTAGGTATCAGAGTAATAGTGGCTTCATAAAATGAGTTGGGTAGAGTACCTTCTACTTCTATTTTGTGAAATAGTTTGTGCAGAATTGGAATTAGATCTTCTTTGAAGGTCTGATAGAACTCTGCACTAAACCCATCTGGTCCTGGGCTTTTTTTGGTTGGGAGACTATTAATAACTGCTTCTATTTCTTTAGGTGATATGGGACTGTTTAGATGGTCAACTTGATCCTGATTCAACATTGGTACCTGGTATCTGTCCAGAAATTTGTCCATTTCGTCCAGGTTTTCCAGTTTTGTTGAGTATAGCCTTTTGTAGAAGGATCTGATGGTGTTTTGGATTTCTTCAGGATCTGTTGTTATGTCTCCCTTTTCATTTCTGATTTTGTTAATTAGGATTTTGTCCCTGTGCCCTTTAGTGAGTCTAGCTAAGGGTTTATCTATCTTGTTGATTTTCTCAAAGAACCAACTCCTCGTTTGGTTAATTCTTTGAATAGTTCTTCTTGTTTCCACTTGGTTGATTTCACCCCTGAGTTTGATTATTTCCTGCCGTCTACTCCTCTTGGGTGAATTTGCTTTCTTTTTTTCTAGGGCTTTTAGATGTGTTGTCAAGCTGCTAGTATGTGCTGTCTCCCGTTTCTTCTTGGAGGCACTCAGCGCTATGAGTTTCCCTCTTAGAAATGCTTTCATTGTGTCCCATAGGTTTGGGTACGTTGTGGCTTCATTTTCATTAAACTCTAAAAAGTCTTTAATTTCTTTCTTTATTCCTTCCTTGACCAAGGTATCATTGAGAAGAGTGTTATTCAGTTTCCACGTGAATGTTGGCTTTCCATTATTTATGTTGTTATTGAAGATCAGTCTTAGGCCATGGTTTTCTGATAGGATACATGGGACAATTTCAATATTTTTGTATCTATTGAGGCCTGTTTTGTGACCAATTATATGGTCAATTTTGGAGAAGGTCCCGTGAGGTGCTGAGAAGAAGGTATATCCTTTTGTTTTAGGATAAAATGTTCTGTAGATATCTGTCAGGTCCATTTGTTTCATAACTTCTGTTAGTTTCACTGTGTCCCTGTTTAGTTTCTGTTTCCACGATCTGTCCTTTGAAGAAAGTGGTGTGTTGAAGTCTCCCACTATTATTGTGTGAGGTGCAATGTATGCTTTGAGCTTTACTAAAGTGTCTCTAATGAATGTGGCTGCCCTTGCATTTGGAGCGTAGATATTCAGAATTGAGAGTTCCTCTTGGAGGATTTTACCTTTGATGAGTATGAAGTGTCCCTCCTTGTCTTTTTTGATAACTTTGGGTTGGAAGTCGATTTTATCCGATATTAAAATGGCTACTCCAGCTTGTTTCTTCAGTCCATTTGCTTGGAAAATTGTTTTCCAGCCTTTCACTCTGAGGTAGTGTCTGTCTTTTTCCCTGAGATGGGTTTCCTGTAAGCAGCAGAATGTTGGGTCCTGTTTGTGTAGCCAGTCTGTTAGTCTATGTCTTTTTATTGGGGAATTGAGTCCATTGATATTAAGAGATATTAAGGAAAAGTAATTGTTGCTCCCTTTTATTTTTGTTGTTAGAGTTGGCATTCTGTTCTTGTGGCTGTCTTCTTTTTGGTTTGTTGAATGATTACTTTCTTGGTTGTTCTAGGGCGTGATTTCCGTCCTTGTATTGCTTCTTTTCTGTTATTATCCTTTGAAGGGCTGGATTCCTGGAAAGATATTGTGTGAACTTGGTTTTGTCGTGGAATACTTTGGTTTCTCCATCTATGGTAATTGAGAGTTTGGCCGGGTATAGTAGCCTGGGCTGGAATTTGTGTTCTCTTAGTGTCTGTATAACATCTGTCCAGGCTCTTCTGGCTTTCATAGTCTCTGGTGAAAAGTCTGGTGTAATTCTGATAGGCTTGCCTTTATATGTTACTTGACCTTTTTCCCTTACTGCTTTTAGTATTCTATCTTTATTTAGTGCATTTGTTGTTCTGATTATTATGTGTCGGGAGGAATTTCTTTTCTGGTCCAGTCTATTTGGAGTTCTGTAGGCTTCTTGTATGTTCATGGGCATCTCTTTTTTTATGTTTGGGAAGTTTTCTTCTATTATTTTGTTGAAGATATTAGCTGGCCCTTTAAGTTGAAAATCTTCATTCTCATCAATTCCTATTATCCGTAGGTTTGGTCTTCTCATTGTGTCCTGGATTACCTGGATGTTTTGAGTTAGGATCCTTTTGCATTTTGTATTTTCTTTGACTGTTGTGTCGATGTTCTCTATGGAATCTTCTGCACCTGAGATTCTCTCTTCCATTTCTTGTATTCTGTTGCTGATGCTCGCATCTATGGTTCCAGATCTCTTTCCTAGGGTTTCTATCTCCAGCGTTGCCTCGCTTTGGGTTTTCTTTATTGTGTCTACTTCCCCTTTTAGTTCTAGTATGGTTTTGTTCATTTCCATCACCTGTTTGGCTGTGTTTTCCTGCTTTTCTTTAAGAGCCTGTAACTCTTTAGCAGTGCTCTCCTGTAAATCTTTAAGTGACTTATGAAAGTCCTTCTTGATGTCCTCTATCATCATCATGAGAAATGTTTTTAAATCTGAGTCTAGATTTTCGGTTGTGTTGGGGTGCCCAGGACTAGGTGGGGTGGGAGTGCTGCGTTCTGATGATGGTGAGTGGTCTTGATTTCTGTTAGTAGGATTCTTACGTTTGCCTTTCGCCATCTGGTAATCTCTGAAGCTAGCTGTTTTAGTTGTCACTGTTAAGAGCTTGTTCTTCAGGTGACTCTGTTAGCCTCTATGAGCAGACCTGGAGCGTAGCACTCTCCTTAGTTTCAGTGGGCAGAGTATTCTCTGCAGGCAAGCTCTCTTCTTGCAAGGCAGGTACCCAGATATCTGGTGTTCGAACCAGACTCCTGGCAGAAGTTGTGTTCCACTCACTAGAGGTCTTAGGATCACGTGTGGAATCCTGTGTGGGCCCTTGCGGGTGTCAGGCGACTCAGCTGGCAAGGTAGCCGGGGCTCGAGTGGAGTGGAAGGGGTTTGTGCCCCAGATCAAGCCCGGGTAGCCTGCTTCCCTATGTACCGCAGTCTCAAGTTCCAAGCGATTGGATTGGGGTAGGCGCTGTGTTCCACTCACCAGAGGTCTTAGGGTCCCGTGAGGAGTCCCGTTTGGGCCCTTGCGGGTGTTGGGCAAGACTCTGCTGTCAAGGTAGCCCGGGGCTCGAGTCTCGAGTCGAGCGGAAGGGACTTGTGCCCCAGATCAGGCCCGGGTAGCCTGCTTCCCTATGTACCGCAGTCTCAAGTTCCGCGCGATTGGATTGGGGCAGGCACTGTGATCCACTCACCAGAGGTCTTAGGGTCCCGTGGGGAGTCCTGTGTGGACCCTTGCGGGTGTTGGGCAAGACTCTGCTGGCAAGGTAGCCCGGGGCTCGAGTCTCGAGTCGAGCAGAAGGGACTTGTGCTCCAGATCAGGCCCAGGTAGCCTGCTTCCCTATGTACCGCAGTCTCAAGTTCCGCGCGATTGGATTGGGGCAGGCACTGTGATCCACTCACCAGAGGTCTTAGGGTCCCGTGGGGAGTCCCGTGTGGACCCTTGCGGGTGTTGGGCAAGACTCTGCTGGCAAGGTAGCCCAGGGCTCGAGTCTCGAGTCGAGCGGAAGGGACTTGTGCCCCAGATCAGGCCCGGGTAGCCTGCTTCCCTATGTACCGCAGTCTCGAGTTCCGCGCGATTGGATTGGGGCAGGCACTGTGATCCACTCACCAGAGGTCTTAGGGTCCCGTGGGGAGTCCCGTGTGGACCCTTGCGGGTGTTGGGCAAGACTCTGCTGGCAAGGTAGCCCGGGGCTCGAGTCTCGAGTCGAGCGGAAGGGCAATTTGTTATATTCTTGAGACTTTACAGGTAAGTAATGTGTTTACATCAGTTCTGTCTTCCCTATCACCCATAAACAGTTTATCTCTCTTATTTCCTCTCACATTTGTTAATTTTATAATTATTAATTTTATGTAGATTTACAGAATGTATACACACTCACTTAACCACATGAATACTCTTAGTGTTAATATTAGTGCAGGTCATTAGCATTGAATATTTTGAATTGGATAACTTGTCAGGGGATTTGTCCCTAGAGAAGCTGAATGTCTGTCTGTCTGTCTGTCTGTTTCTGTCTCTCTGTCTCTCTGTCTCTCTCTCTTTTGTGTGTGTGTGTGTGTGTGTGTGTGTGTGTGTGTGTGTGTGTGTGTCTCCAGCTGCTTTTTCTTTATTACCTAGGCACGAAATTTCTTTCATCCACACTGGTATATCAACTGGTATTTTCATTATAGACATCTTATTTGACAATTATATTCGTAAAATTTTGTAAGGGTAAAATCTCTGTCATGTCTAGAAGACAACTGCCATGCCCAAGGTTAGTGATGTTCTGACTAATACAATCTTTCATCTCCCTTGTCATCTATGATATAATCTGAGTTTTGTGTGAAAAGGTTATATTGCAGTTGTACGTATTGGAGTTGAGAAATACATGGTTACTGATTATTTGCATTTGACCACTTGTAGATCTGTTTGAGAGCTACACCTATCTAAGTATAATATAGGTATGTATATAGAAATTATGTTAGTTTAGAAGAATGTCATTAATGGAACCTCCACTAAGTTAAGAACCATGCATCCTTATGTTGGTGGATATTTTTATGTTATTAAGCATTAAATCCCTGCTATTGAGTGAATCTTAAGTCTACTTAGGCAAATGTTGATGACCTGTATAATATAAAAGTGATATTACTACATAATGGGGCTACATCATGAGGATGATGCTTGATGTGATCCACAGAATTAGATTTGATTAGAAGCATTATTTGGCAGCTTTCGTAGCCTTTTCTGGTACTATGAAGACTCCTTCTCAGGGAGGAGACTTCCAGATCAGGTCCAGCTCAATTCTGCCAAACTCTGTGTGGAAAGAGAATGGTGTCTTGAACTATATGTCCTTACCTTCAAGTTCTGAGAGTCAAGCAAGATTAATGGTAAATACCATGTACTGCTCTTTGAGTCACTTAGAATTTCCTGGTCAACAAATCAAACATAAGTTTCTCATTTATCCCCTCCTCTCCATGAAATAAAATTCAACTGTGGAGATGTTTCATATTTTAATTATATATTCACAAGTTAATAAATATCTAGGCTATTTATGTTTCCTAGCAATTGTGAATACAATACAAATGAAGAAAAATTAACAAAGAGGATACAAATTCCTTTGAAACATAACAAGGAGTCCTGTAACTGAGTCATTTGGTAGATCTATTTTTAGCTTCCTGAAAATTTTGCTCACTAATTTACATAATATCTCCTCAAGTTGGCAATTATACCAATGTATACAAATTATACAAAGCTTGTAAATATACCATCTTATATTTCCCTTCAAAGACATCTTCATTAGCACTTGTCAGTTGTTTTCTTGATCTTAGTAATTCTGAATGTATAAAATGAAATCTCAAAGTAATTTTCAACTAATACTTCCCTAGTTGCTAATCATCATATACCTTCCCTAAAAGGTTTATTAGACATTTTTACTTCTTTTAAGGATTCTATGTTGACATCTATAACTTAAATTTAATTGTTTAGTTAAAGTACAACTTTATCACTTCTTCCCTTTCCTCCCTCTAAACTTTTTCATGTCCTCTGCATTCCTTCTTATTCTTTTTACTATTGTTACATATATATATATATATATATATATATATATATATATATATATATATACAGATATATATATAAAATCTACTGAGTCTGTTTAGTGTGAGTGGGGCACATAAGATTCATGATTGACCACTTCATATTGGGTAACCAATTAAGACATTCATCTCTAGGAGAGGTTATCTCTCTCTCTTTCTCTCTGTCTGTCTATATCTGTCTCTGTCTCTCTCTCCATCTCTTACTCTTTCAGTTGTTATTGCTCTTTTTGCTATTGGTTAGTTGTATTCTTTTTGTAATTTCTATATTCAGGATATTAATGTTTTTATGTTGTGGATAACTAGCAATGATTCTCTCTTATTTTGTGGAGTTACTCTTCACTTGACTGATGATTTCCTTTGAATTACCTGGTGTCAAAGCAGAAAGGAACCTCAGGATGAATGGAAAAGGAATGAGAAAGACTATAGTCTAATGATGCAGATTTATTGCCAAGTAGAAAGGGACAAAAATGTCTTGTTTGCTGTGATGGTTTGAGTGTGCTTGGCTCAGGAAATGGCCCTATTAGAAGGTATGGCCTTGTTGGCGAAGTACATCATTGTGGGTATGGGCTTTAAGACTGTCATCCTAGCTCCGTGGAAAACAATCTTCTCCTGCTTGCCTTTAGAACGAGATGTAGACCTTTCATCTCCTATACCATGCTGTCATGATCCTGCCTTGATGATAATAAACTAAGCTTCTAAACCTGTAAGCCAGCCTCAATTAAATCTTGTCCTTATAAGAGTAGCCTTAGCCATGTAGTTTGTTCATAGCAGTAAAACACTAAGACAGTTCCATAAAAGAAACAGACTATAGAAGGATTGGGATAAGAAAAGACAAGTAATGGACCTTTGTGTAGAGAGGATGAAGATGAATGTTTATGTTAGGGGCATAGAAAGATAGTATGTGTCATAAGAGAATGTGGTTAAAACAGAGTAAAATCCTGGTGGGACTGATTCAACAGTGTGAGTTGTCCTTGTTTTTATGGCATGCCTAATACTTACTGGGTTGTTTTATTTGGTTGGAAAAATAAGTAATTATCATGAACAGCAGTGAAGTTTTATCTAATTCAGTATTCAGAATTAAAGCATGCAAAATTCTTTGACATGAAAAGAGGTATTTGTCCTAGCTTGTTTTCCTACTCTAGAGAATTTGTAAATAAAGGTCAAACTAGAGGCTGTGTATAGTTAGAGTCTTTGTCCAAGAAAAATGATTCAATATAACTGTAAATACTAACATATGTCCACCAATATATGCTTTTGATGCTCATGGAAATGACTAAGGGAAACCCAGAAGTACCATGTTTGAACATAGTTGCTAAACAGCACCATGTTTCAAATACTAATTGAGCTCTTATTGTATGGAATCCTGGCAATTCCCTTGAAGGTATGTATCCTAGACTACAGCACAGATCATCTTGTTAGATTGATCTAAGAGCTTTTACTGAGCTGTTTAGGAGAACGAGCAAACTGAAGGTCTATTATGAAGTGTTTTCATGTCCTCTCAGATATACTGAGGGTGACATATCAGGGAAGAGGAAATTGAGCTCAACAGTAGCTAGCTGGTGCATTTTATAGGATTAAAGCCTCTTCCCCTTCTTTTGATTTTACTATTGTATTTGATTCACTGGTTTATAGAATGCAGCAAAGGAAACACATGTTTTGCTATTCATCCTGAGAACTTTGCAGAACCATATGTAAAGGTGTTCTTTCTGGCTGGATAAGGAAGGATCACAGAAAACAGAGAAAATCCAACAAACTGCAGGGCTTATGGCTATATCTTCACATAATTATATATGGCAAGAAATCATTTTCAGATCTGAATTTCAATTTTAAAATCATAAAGTCCTGAGAAACATATGTAGACATTATATAAAGTTACTGATTTGGGGTGGTCCTTATATAATAAATGATATGAAAATGAGGCTGAAATTAAAAAAAAACCTTATTATTGTAAAAATAATAAAGTTGAAAATGAGGGGACATATAACCCTGTGTTTGTAAAATTTAAATAGAGGTTTGTTTCAAGAATGTATGGATCAATCAGTTCAATCAAGGAAAATTTATCCAGTAAGATGACAGTTAAAATTCAGCCATTTTTGTCAATGATGAAACTTGACAAAATTTAAACAGAAATCTATGGGGAGATGTATTTTACAAACTACTTATACATTAGTGTATAGTTCACTAATTAGGAACTAGTGTAGTATGTGGATGCAATTGGAAGAAATAATGGGACAATTTACAAAAGAAGAACCAAAGGATCACAGTTTATGGTTAAAATGTGATGTCTTAATATCACAAGAGACTCACACTCTAAGGGTAGTAATTATCAGAGACTCAAAGACTAATGCATTTTTTAAAATGCACAAAAGTTAAAAATTAGGTGCTTTGAACTCTTTCAAATAATGATATTTAGAAGAAAATACATGGATTAGTATGTGAATTTTGAGAGGGACTAAATTATTTTCTATGCTCTAGGGTTAAAAGTAAAATCATGGTACAATCAGCCAAAGCTTTTTGTCACATTGAAAGTGACAATGTATCAAAACATTTTGGTTATTTACACAATAGCTAGAACTTTTCCTTTTACAAAAGAGAAAATAGTAAAAGGAAACCTGGAGCAGGAAGAGAGGAGGAAGTAATGAAAATGTAAGTTAATTTGAATAATGAGGTTTTAAAATATTTGATGATTACAGCAAAAAATTAAATTGCAATTTGATGAAGGCAAGATAATTACGTATGAAATGTGGAGAGAGAAAAAAGAGTTAGCCGGCATTGAGACTCCCATAACTTTCTTGAACTGAAAATCATAAAATTTGTAGGTGAATGAATGGAACTATAAAAATTTATCCTGAGTAAAGTAACCCAAACCAAGAAAGATACATATGGCATGTATCTACTTCAATGTGGATTTTCGCCATTAAATAAATGATAATCAAGCTAAAATTCATAGACCAAGAGAGGTTAGTCACAGCAGAAGGGTTTAGGAGTGGACATATAGATAACCATGGGTGAGGTAAATAAAATAGATTTTTATGGGTGAGATGAAGTAGGGGAAGGGGTATATGATCTGAAGGATCATGCAGGAAAGAGGAGGAGAAATGGTATTGAGAGAAACAATGGAGAGGAGACATCTAGAATTAAAGGACATTGAGTGTGGAGGCTGGGCAGGATGGAAAGACAGTGAAGTTCAAACTTCCCAAGATAGATAAATGCAGTCCTAATGAAGACTCCAAATAATGAGGGAAAGAGAACCTCTGATGGTTATCTCCTGCTCCCACCAAATAATGTTTTTAGGGTTGTGGTCGGACTTCATCCAATAAATTTGTTAGGTTAAAGTATCTGATGGAAATCACCAAATAACCCAGGCTTTTGCCAAGAAAATACACAAACTGACAGCAAGGGCCCATTGCTGAAGACAACATCCACACAACACATTGAACATGGTGAGATCAAGTTGGTGCCGACAAAGGAATTTCAGACAATGTTCTAGTGTCTGAGACATGGAACAGCACTCTGCTGGCTACCAGGAAGAAAAGTAAACAACCTAACCACAAAAAACTTTGAGATACAATCTTTCCTTCCTGTAAATTATGTTAAGACTATGGTGGTACAATATTTTTGAAATAAGCAACTCATATTTGATTTGACTTAAGGTCCATCACATGAAATGGCACACATATTGGAAACTGCTTCTGTGACCAAGAACCAGAGACTAGATAGTCCAGAATCCTAGCATAAAACTAAATATTACTGATCTAAAAAAGAGTTTCAGCAAAATGACTCTTAAAAATATTCTCCTATACTCATAAACTGTTCCCCATTTCAGGCATCATCAGAGAGTCTTCCTCATGCAGCAGAGAGAATGAATGCAGAGAACCACAGCCACACATTACAACCAGGATAACAGACTATAAAATACACTGCTCTAAATGAGAAGTCTCCATCAAATTCCTCCATTCAGATCTCAGGGAACCCTGAAAAAGAGGAGACAAGATTCAAGTTGGATTGTTAGAGGGAAAGAAGCAGACCAGGAGAAGATTTTTTTCCTAAAATACCTGAGCAAAACTTATATGAACCCACAGAAGCTGAAGCAGTAGTCATGAGGTTTACATGGGTAGGCACAAGGTCCTTAGCATGTATACTATAGCTTTCAGTTACTACTGTCACAAAAGTCCTAAATGTGGAAATGAGTAGGTCTCTGATTCCCGTGCCTTCCCTTGAAGCTCTTTTATTGTCTGTAAGAGTTGAATTGTTCAACATCAATATGTTAAAAGTTTTCTTACTATTTTTAATTATTTTATTTTTGTTATTACTTTTATATTAATTTATTTTTTACACCCCATATTTTATTCCACCCTGCAACATCCACCCTCTGACTGTTTCACATCCTATATCTCCTCCCCACTCCACTGTCTCCACATGGATATCCCCATCCCCCACTGATCCTCACCTCTCAACTCCCTGGGGCCTCCAGTCTCTTGAGAGTTAGGTGCATCTTCTCTAAATGAACACAAACCCAGCAGTCCTCTACTGTTTGTGTGTTAGGTGTCCCACATCAGCTGGTGTATGCTGCATGTTTGGTGGCCCAGTGTTTGAGAGATCTTGGGGGTTAATTGAAACTGCTGGTCCTCCTATAGTGTCGATCTTCTCCTCAGCTTTTTTCAGCATTCCCTAATTCAACAACAGGGATCTGCTGCTTCTGTCTGTTGATTGGGTGCCAATATCTGCATCTGACTCTTTCAGCTGCTTGGTGGGTCTTCCATAGTGTGGCCATACTAGGTCCCTTTTTGAGAGCACTTCATAGCCTCAGTAATATTACCAGGCCTTGGGGCCTCCCCTTGAGCTGGATCATACTTTAGGCCTGTCTCTGGACTTTCTTTTCCTCAGGCTTCTCTCTATTTCCACCCCTGT
Organism: Mus musculus; assembly: GCF_000001635.26. Lineage (NCBI taxonomy): Eukaryota > Metazoa > Chordata > Mammalia > Rodentia > Muridae > Mus > Mus musculus. Next base: position 79,547,530 of record NC_000070.6, on the reverse strand, counting down.
AATTCTTTCAGACAGGAACAATTATGGATTAGAGTTGAGGCTGTAGAATGACAATTCCATTCCTTACTTGATGTCCTGTCTTCCTGCTGCAAGTAGGCTCTATAAGTTCCCTCTACATTGTGGCTGGCATTTCATCTAAGGTTGTTCCCTTTGAGTCCTGAGAGTATTTCACTTCCCAGGCCTCTAGTGGATTTCTGAGGGGTTCCCCAGCCTTCTGTCTTCCAAGGTTGCCTGTTCCATTTTTTTCTGCGGGCCCTCAGGGATTCAGTACTTTTCCCTCACCCAATTCTAGATCTGGTCCCTCCCACTCCCCAGCCTGCTTCCACTTTCCCACTTTCTATCCCAGGTCATTCCCTCCATCTGCACTTGTGATTGCTTTATTCTCTCTGCCAAGTAGGACTGACACATGCTCACTTGGGCATTTCACCTTGTTGACCTTTTAAGTTCTGTGGACTATATCTCCGGTATTCTGGTTTGTTTGGTTTTTTGTTTGTTTGTTTGTTTGTTTGGTTGGTTGGTTGGTTGGTTTTTTTGGCTAATATCCACTTATTAGTGGGTCCAAACTATGCATGCCCCTTTGGGTCTTAGTTACCTCACTCAGGATATTTTCTTGTTCTATCCATTTGCCTGCAAAACTCAAGATGATATCTGAGTAGTATTCCATTGTGCAAATGAACCACATTTTTTGTATTCATTCTTCTGTCACAAGACATCTAGGTTAGTTCCAGCTTCTGGCTATCACAAATATGTACATAGTGTAACACTTGCCCCTGTGGCAGGGTAGGAATCTTTTGGGTACATTCCCACCACAATTCTTCAAGCACATGGAAAGAGCAATTCTCAAATTCATCTGGAAAGGCAAAAACCCAGAATAGCAAAAACAATTTTAAGTATAAAAGAATAGCTGAAGGAATCACCATCCCTGACCTCAAGTTTTACTACAGAGCAATAGTGACTAAAAACTGCATGGTGTTGGTACAGAGACAGACATGCTGATCAATGGAATAGAATTGAAGACCCAGAATGAAAACCACACATTTAAGGTTGTTGAAATTTGACAAAGACCCCCAAAACATACAGCAGAGTGAGAAAAGTATCTTCAATAAATGGTGCTGGCTTAACTGGCTGTCTATATGTAGAAGGATGAAAATAGACCATATTTGTCACCTTATACAAAGCTCAAGTACAAGTGGATCAAGGACCTCAACATAAAACCAGATATACTTACTGAATGTAATAGAAGAGAAAGTGGGAAAGAATCTTGAACTCATTGACACAGGGGGAAGTTCCTAAACAGAACTCCAATGGATTATGCTCTAAGATAAAGAATTGATAAATGGAACCTCATGAAACTGGAAAGCTTCTGTAAGGCAATGGACATAGTCAATAAGACAAATCTCCAACCTACAGATGGGGGAAAAACTTTGCTAATCCCACATCTGTTAGTGGGCTAATATTCAAAATATATCAAGAACTTAAGTTAGGAGAGGCTCTTGGTATTGCAAAGATCATATGCTCCAGTACAGGAGAGTGCCAGGGCCAGGAAGTGGGAATGGGTGGGTTGGGGAGCAGGGCAGGAGGATGGTATAGGGGGCTTTGGGGATAGCATTTGAAATGTAAATGAAGAAAATATCTAATAAAAATGCCAATAAAATAAAACAAAATAAAATAGAAGTTAATCATCAAAAATCCAAAAACCCAATAAAAAACGGGGTACAGAGCTAGACAAAGAATTAACTTAGAAATCTCGAATGGCTGAGTAGCATCTTAAGAAATGTTTGAAATCCTTTGTGGTCAGATAATGAACCAACCAATCCTTTGTGGTCAGAGAATGAACCAACCAAAACGACTCTGAGATTCCACCTTACAACAATCAGATTGGCTATGATCCAAACCTCAAGTCACAAGACATGTTGGAGGGGATGTGTAGAAAGCGAAACACTTCCCCATTGCTAGTGTGATTGCAAACTAGTACAACCAATCTGGAAATCAATCTGGAGGTTTCTCAGAAAATTGGAAACAGATTTAACTGAAGATAAAGCTATACCACTTTTGGAAAGATACTTTCTGTTCTTTACCTTTTATTTATATCTCCTTTGTCTACTTCAGTTATCTTATAGCCAAGTTTTCAATTCCTATATTGAACAAGTGTGGAGAGTTTGGAAACCCTTGCCTTTTGCCTCATTTTAGTGAAAATGTTTTGAATTTCTTTCCATTTAAGCTTGATTTTATTTTGTTGTAAATCACTTCTTTTATTTGGAGATATGCCTCTTTTATTCTTAAGCTGTCTAATATTTTTTTCATAAGAAGGGTTGGATTTTGTCACAGACCCTTTCTACATATAACGAGATGATCATACAGTTTTTGCTTTTTGTTTGGTTATATAACATCCACATTTAACAGACTATAACTTGATCCATTCACTTACTCTACACTGAAATGTATTAATGTTGACCAGGCAACTTAGTGTAAATCCTTAAACCCTGAAATCACTCAAGCAAAATGATGGGTGTATAGAGTCCAATTTTATGAAGAATAGTTTACTATCCCAGGAATTTGTAACAAGTGTTAGAAATTAGTTTTACATCAAATTTTGAAAGCTAAGTCCCAATGAAATAAAACATCAACCCAAACAATGCAAAAAAAAATCTTTGTCAGCTGTTCTTTGGTAGGATATAATGTATAACATATACAATGTTTAAAAAATTTAAAAATGAGAATGCAAATAAATAATAAATGGGCAAAAATTGAGCAGGAATTTTTTGCTACTCAAATAAAGAAGTACAAGTTGCAAAACTGTACATCAAATGTGACTATGAGGGAAATACTCAGAACAGTTTGGTATTATGCTAGTTGCTAGTAGATACTACTCTAAGATCCATGTCTTTTCTAGTCAACAGTAGCTGGCTAATTGTGCAAAAGCACATGTGATTTTCCTGTTGTGCTCAACCCTAAAAACAACAACAACAACAACAACAACAACAACAACAACAACAAAAACAACCAAAAAAAACCGAATTACAGGAAAAAAAATAAATACTGAGAGCAAAAGAAATACAATTTCATTGGAAAAATTCAGCAATTGATTACTCAATGTCAAATGGTCAACTCTGAAACATATGTATATACATACATACATATGTGTTCATGTGTGTAAATATTATATATTTAGGAAAATATTTGAGGGAAAGAAAGGAGAGAATATGTAATTTAATTATAATATCTAATTTAAAAAATAATTTAAATGCATCAATTGTTTTTATATAACTGCAGACATTTTTAGTGTCTTAATTAGGCAAATGCAAATCAAAACTTTGGGGAGGCTTCCTAACTCTAGAAAGAAGAATCATCATTGAATAATCAGTAGGAAGTAAATTTTAGCATTTTCTCAAAGAAAAGAGAACTAATATACACTGGTTAGGGATGCATTTTAATGTAATATCTATGGAAATCCATATAGAGTTTCCTAAAATTAAAAAATAGAACTGCCAAATGACCGAGTTCTACACTTCCTGGTCATATACACAAAAGGTTTCATATTCAGCACATAAGAGAAACACTTAAGTGAGCATGTGTATCATAAAATTATTCATGAGATTCTAGGTAGAGAAAGAGGAAATACTGTATAATAATTTCTCTGTGTATAGGCAACTGAAAGGCAAAAGACCTTTTATGATTAACTAGAATATATATGCAGTTGAATATCACTCCTCTTCTGAGTTGGTTTACTTAAACATCTCTAACATATTAGATTTCAAATAATTTTCCCCAAGGAAATAGTAAATATCGTTTCCTCATCTGTACAACTTCTACATTACTAATTCCATGAAATGCTAATTTATTTCTCTGGAGACTTAGTCCTGTGGAGTTTTCATTATCTCTCCAGTTTAAAATCAACTTCTTGGCTCATATTTTTAACTATGTCCAAGTCCTAACAATTAATTTTTTAAGAAGTTTTAGCTATACAAAAGTACATAAAATATTTCAAAACATTTTTCTCTGACACCATGTCAATTTCAAAGCAACAAATAACACATGTAAATATCACTTAAAATAAAATCATGGTCAGATGTTTTTAGATTTCATTTCTAAAACAAGCAAAATAGAATAACTTATTCTGAGAGTATATAATAAATGTATGTCATCTAATATATTTAATCAGAGTTATTCTAATGATTAATGTAACCTTTAACATTAAGAAACTATAATGCCATGCAATGGGATATTTCTGAATGAGAGAGAGAGAGGGAGAAACGTCATATTCAATTATTGGTTGTAAAAATATATGTTTCTGAAACCATGTAATATTGGTTGTAGAAAACCCTTAAATAAAAATATTTAAAATATTTAAATTAATATAAAATAATAATTATCATAATAGAATATTTATAACACAAATTACAAGAGTGGCTTGATAGTAGTTTTTAAATATTTGAAAATTAATGGAGGGATATTACAATCATATCTTTATGTATAAAATATTCAGTAGCTTTTGTGAGACCCTGACTTAGAGTGTTTCTCCCTGGAAGGTAAGGCCCCTGGACATTCCCCAAGCTTGTTTTCCCTGATCTCTAAAAATACAGCCAGAAAGAAGCTCTTTATTCTCTATAGCCAGCAAAAAGCCTTTTTGTTTCTGTGCCTTACAGCCAGAGATGCGATAATTGTAGGAAGACCTACAAGGACATGGAGGTAGATGCCAGAGAGGAGGCTGCAGCTCACCCCCCCCCCAACTCTCCTCCCAACTCTCCTTCCAACTCCTCCCAACTCCTCTCAATTCCTCAGCTAGCTGTTAAAAGCCCCCTACTGTCACCACTCAGGAAAAACTCCCCTGCCCTGCACAGCAGAGGGATTTTGTCCTCAGCTAGCTGATAATAAAACCTCTTGCAGTTTGCATCAGGCGTGGTTTTCTTTTGGATCATTGGAGTGCTGGCCAGCTCATCCCGGGACTTGAGCTGAGACCCAGCTTCGGGGGTCTTACACTTTTAATCCATTTCTGACATTCAAAATTATCTTCTAAATTCAATCAGAAGTGTATGTGAATTGTTACTGACTTATAGGAGAAACTTTTAACGGGCTAAATCCACAAACAGAAGAATCGGATGGTATCCATAAGAGGTCTATACAACTCCAGGCTGGACAGTGTTGTCAAGCAGGGTCTTTCAAGGGTGTTTTCAAGGTTATGTAATAGATGAGTTATTCTTCAGGGACCAACTGGGAATTTTGAGATTATGATGTAAAAGTCCATGTAACTGTTGTAGGTGACCCTTTATGGATCCAGTTTTTAAAAATTCTTAATTTTAAGTTTTGGAAGAAAATGAAAATGAACAGCAGTATCTTGGCATGGATGACCTGTCTGCAAGGATATGCCTCTCTGCCTTTTAAAAAGCTGTGTGTGAGTTGAGGGAGAGCCTGTAATTGATTAAAACTACTAGTGCAATCTTTTCTTTCTTTTCTTTTATTGTTATTAATCATTCCACTCACTTACATCTCAAATAATACATCACTTCCTGGTTACCCCCTCCACAAACCCCTCATCCCACGAAATCCCACTTTCTCGTTACCCTTCTGCCACCCTCTAACCCACATCTGCCCTCCTCCTTTCATTTTGCCCATATGAAAGTGCTTCTCCACCTGCCCACACTCTTCTGCCCCATTTCTCCACAAACCATACTCTGGTGCATCAAACCTCCCAAGGACCAAGCGCCAACCCTCCCATTGCTCTCAGCCAAGGCCATTCTCTGCTACATATGTTTCTGGAGCCATAGATCTCTCTAGGTATACTCTTTTGTTTAAGGTCTACTCTCTGGGAAAACTGAGTTGTCAGGCCAACCTATGTTCTTCCAATGGAGTTGTAATCCCCCTTTGCATCCCCTGCCCTTCTGCCCGCTCTACCACCAGGTTCCCTGAGTTCAGCTTGATGGTTGGCTCCAAGCATTGGTTACTGTCTACAAGTGTCTCTTGACCACTGTAACAGTGTTGGGGTTTAGTGCCTGCAGACATGATACATCTCCTTCACTCTCTCTTCCATTTTTTGTCCCTATTGTTTCTTTGGACAGGAACATTTCTTCGTTTAAAAAAAATTGAAATGAGTGGCTGGTCCCATCCCTTGATAGGGGATATGTCTATCTACTGGAGTCATCAGGGAAATACAAATCAAAACAACCCTGAGATTTTATCTCACACCAGTCAGAATGACTAAGATAAAAAAAACTCAGGTGACAGCAGATGTTACAGAGGATATGGAGAAAGAGGAACACTCCTCCATTGCAGGTGGGACTGCAAACTAGTAAAACCACTTTGAAAATCAATTTGATGGTTCCTGAGAAAACTGGAACTACTCTACCTGAAGACCCAGCTATACCACTCCTGGGCATATTCCCAAATGATGTGCCAACATATAACAAGAAAACCTGCTCTACTATGTTCAGAGCACTCTTATTTATAATAGCCAAAAGCTGGAAAAAAAAAAAACTCAGATATCCCTCAAAGAAGAAAGGATACAGAAACTGTAGCACATATACACAAAGAAATACTATGCAGTGATGAAAAACAATGACTTGATGAAACTTGTCACCAAATTGATGGAATTAGAAAATATCATCCTGAGTGAGGTAACCCAGACATACGCACATGCGTGCGTGCGCGTGCACACAAACACACACACACACACACACACACACACACACACACAAACACACACACACACAAAACCACACATGGTATACTCAACAATAAGTGGATACTAACACAAAAGCTAACAATGCCTATGATACAACCTACAGGTCATTCAGAGCATAGACGGAAGGAAAACCAGGTGGTGAATGCCTCAATCCTGCACTGAGGGGGGTTGGGTGGGGGACAGGATAATTGTGGGAGATGGAAGACAAGGGAGACAAGGGAGGGTGAATGGAGCAGGAGGAAATAAGTGTGGCAGTATCAGGAACTAAAGGAAATACAAAAGAGGTACAGAGGGTCAGGAAATTGAATAAAAAGAGGTATCAAGGGGATAAGGAACTGGGAATATAGGCCCTGGAGGGTGCCAGACACCAGAAAACCTGTAGGGACCACCTCCTTTTTCGTCTTTTCATGGCAGTGTAATTTTTTCCCATAATCTAAGAGAGAGATGAATTTCTAATATGTGCAAAATTAACTGAAAAAGTCTGTGGTCAAACTCTATTTAAATATATGTGTGTGTGTGTGTGTGTAAATACATACATATATATATATATATATATATATATATACATACATAAATACATATGCCTATATGTATACTTATATGTATACATGTATATATGTATATGTACATATGAGTTGGTGGTCAGGGGAGACCAAGGTAATTCTAGAAAATGTTAGTCTACTGGTATAGCTCATGGTTGCCCCTCAGAGCTTAATGGTAAATCTCTCTCTCTCTCTCTCTCTCCCTTTTTTTTTTGGACTATTTAATTAGTAAGTCTTTATGCAATATTCTTGTTTTGTTTTGTTTGATAGCAGATAGTTTCTTTTCTGTTCTTTTTTTTTAATTAGGTATTTTCCTCGTTTACATTTTCAATGCTATCCCAAAAGTCCCCCATACCCACCCTCCCAATTCCCTACCCACCAACTCCCCCTATTTGGCCCTGGCGTTCCCCTGTACTGGGGCATATAAAGTTTGAAAGTCCAATGGGCCTCTCTTTGCAGTGATGGCCAACTAGGCCATCTTTTGATACATATGCAGCTAGGGTCAAGAGCTCTGGGGTACTGGTTAGTTGATATTGTTGTTCCACCTATAGGGTTGCAGTTCCCTTTAGCTACTTGGGTAATTTCTCTAGCTCTTCCATTGGGGACCAAGTGACCCATACAATAGCTGACTGTGATCATCTACCTCTGTGTTTGCTAGGAACCGGCATAGTCTCACAAGAGACAGCTATAACTGGGTCCTTTCAGCAAAATCTTGCTAGTGTATGCAATGGTGTCAGTGTTTGGAAGCTGATTATGGGATAGATCCCTGCATATGGCAATCACTAGATGGTCCATCCTTTCGTCACAGCTCAAAATTTTGTCTCTGTAACTCCTTCCGTGGGTGTTTTGTTCCCATTTCTAAGAAGGGGCAAAGTGTCCACACTTTGGTCTTCGTTCTTCTTGAATTTCATGCGTTTAGCAAATTGTATCTTATATCTTGGGTATCCTAAGTTTCTGGGCTAATATCCACTTATCAGTGGTTACATATTGTGCCAGTTCCTTTGTGATTGGTTTACCTCACTCAGGATGATGCCCTCCAGGTCCATCCATTTGCCTAGGAATTTCATAAATTCATTTTTTTAATAGCTGGGTAGTACTCCATTGAGTAAATGTACCACATTTTCTGTATCCATTCCTCTGTTGAGGGGCATCTGGGTTCTTTCCAGCTTCTGGATATTATAAATAAGGCTGGTATGAACATAGTGGAGCATGTGTCCTTGTTACCAGTTGGGACATCTTCTGGATATATGCCCAGGAGAGGTAGTGCGGGATCCTCCGGGAGTACCAAGTCCAATTTTCTGAGGAACCGTCAGACTGATTTCCAGAGTGGTTGTTCAAGCTTGCAATCCAACCGACAATGGAGGAGTGTTCCTCTTTCTCCACATCCTTGCCAGCATCTGCTGTCACCTGAATTTTTGATCTTAGCCATTCTGACTGGAGTGAAGTGGAATCTCAGGGTTGTTTTGATTTGCATTTCCCTGATGAATAAGGATGCTGAACATTTTTTCAGGTGCTTCTCAGCCATTCGGTATTCCTCAGGTGAGAATTCTTTGTTCAGCTCTGAGCCCCATTTTTAATGGGGTTATTTTATTTTCTGGAGTCCACCTCCTTGAGTTCTTTATATATATTGGATATTAGTCCCCTATCCGATTTGGGATAGGTAAAGATCCTTTCCCAATCTGTTGGTGGCCTTTTTGTCTTATTGATGGTGTCTTTTTTGAAGGTACCATACATACAGTTTGGACACAAGACCCAGATGATATGAGTTGTATTTAAGAACCTTTATCCTACTATATTCAAGTTCCCCTTTCTTGAACATTCTCCTACTCTCCCATAGCTTTCTGCAACTTGTAGTACTCAAAACAAAACACATATGTCTAAACCTTATAAGTTAGATTTAAGTCATAATTTAAGTATAAGTTATAGTGAAAAAATGCAATGTTTCTCTTCTTGGACTGTTTTACCTCACTTATTTTTATTATTTCTGTGACCCATTGTATACAAATTTCATTTATCTTGATAGCTAAATGATATTCCATTTTGTGAATGTAACACATTTCCATTATCAGTTCATCAGTTGATGGAAAATTAAGCTGTTTCCAATTCATGGGCATTGCCAGTAGAGCAGCAATGATTATGTATGACCCAGTATCTCAGTAGTGAAATGGAAAGTCTTTGGGGATATGCTGGAGAGAGTAGATTCTTTGTGTAGATCAATTTTTAGCTTTCTGGGGATTCTCCACTCTACTATTTAAAGTAGCTGCACCAGTTTGCAAGCTCACCAACCATAGATAATGTCTCCATTTTTCTACAGGTTTTGTTCTTTTTTAATATTAGACATTATTAATGCATTCTTCTTAGCAACTAATCTATAAGTATTATTGCTATAGAAAACAACCTGTATATTGTGGTGGTTTATTCTGTAATAACTCAAAAAAGAGAGTTTTCTAATTTGTCCTGAAAAACATTTAGCTTAAAAATAATAGACAACTAACTAAATATATGGGACAAATTAAACATTCTGCCCAAACATATGACAGAATTTTACTTTTATTTAAAAAAAAAAAAGGTTTCAAGAATATCTAATTTCTATATTGTGAAAGTGAGAGAGGTAGCATTCTTTATAGGCTCCATCCAACAGTTACCCAGCAGCAGTTGGCATCAAAGGGACTGGCTTCTCCTCTCTCTCTGCCCTTCCCTCTCTGACCCATTTCTCGCTACCTTCCCTTCCCCGTTCCCTCCTCTCTCTCTCCACCTGTTCCTGCCCAGTCTCTTCTCTCTCTCTCTCTCTCTCTCTCTCTCTCTCTCTCTCTCTCTCTCTCTCTCTCTCTGCCCCCTCCCTCTCTCCCCTCTTTCTCTGCCTCTACTCCCTTATCAGTCCCCTTCCAGTGTCCCCCAATAAGCTCCATTCTATACTACATCTGCCTTTTGGCTGGTACCTCCAGGGGGAGGGGGGGGCTGTACTTAGCATGGGCTCCCTGAGGTACCTCTTCCCACTACACCATACTATGCTCTACAAAATATTATTGACTTTACAAATCACATCACAAATAATCACAGTTTTCTTCCTTTGATGATAGATTTTTCTATGATTATGTATTCTCATTTTCCACTTTCTCTTTACAAATGATTCAATGGTGTTTTTTCTCCCTTTTCCTGTTTTACAGTTTTAAGAAAACATTAGAAAATTAAAGAATTCATTAAAGTACTTTGCAGAGAACAAACAGTATCACTTTAATCAGAGTAACTTGCCCTGGTATACCAATGGAGGAAAAATGTGAAAAATTAAATTGAGATTTTTTTTTCTGATTGATGGGAATGGAGAGAGTGCTGTCTCTGCCCTATGTCTAGGATGACAATTTTCTGACCTTCTTAAACACTCTACTGGCAATCTCCCTGATATTCTGTCATTTTGCAGGCATGGAAACAAACAGTTACAGAGGCATAATTCTTATCAGGAAATATTTCATTCATTTATTAAATTATTTTAATCTGAATATGAAATGACTTACAGTTTATATTTAAAGCTATAATTTTAAAGTTTGTATTTATGTGTATGGGGTGTATGGGCTTGTCAGCTTGAGGTGTTTTGCTCTTACAATACAACATCATTAAAAATGACATCAACATTTTAGCTGACTGGAGATATTTCTTATTCTTGGTATATAGACCAGTCACTTGACTAGTGAAATTGGTTTCAAAAGGCTTAGAGCAAAATTGCTTTGACAAGATGTCACAGTCTGAAATTTGGGTGACAAGATGGATCTCTGTGAATAGTGCAAAAGAAAGATGACATAAATTAATTTCAAAATAACCCCTTGATTCTGCTGACAAAAAGAAATGAACATTGACTGCTAAAGGCCCATCAGTGATCCCACTACTACACATGTATAAAATAATGAGTCGGGAGGAATTTCAGATCAGTTTTCATTGACAGAATTGTTGAAGTAATGAGGAGAAATGCTTCAAAAAGTACAACTAGAAATATTCACTTGGATTATAACTACAACTGAGTTTTCTCAGGAACCATTAATATAAAAGGAGTAGTAAATCCCTGAGACTTCTAGGTGAAGTGCTTTGTGCCTCTAAGGTGTATAACTCCATGCATTATACTGTAAATGGAAGAGGTTGGTACTTTTTATATTCATGATGCACTTCACATTAAAAATGCGCCTGTTTGTCCAGATTGTCCTCTGTTTTCCACTGGGGAAAGAGCTCCTTTCAAGTTGCTGCTTCATCTCCAAAAAAATCTCTTAAAAACTGTCTTAAAATTTGAAGGAAAAATTCTCATTCCATCTACCTGGCAAAAGACAAGACAACACAAAACAAAATAATGCAGAACCAATAAGGTTATATATATTTATTCCTTTCTTTGAAACCTATTATCTTTAAATAAATATCATACTAAAATTTAAAAAAATTTTTTGAAAAGCTTGTGAGTTCATATAACTGATTGCCATAATTTTCATCCCTTACTGGCCCAGATCACCTTGAAAATTATGTCCCTATTTCTTCTTTTTAGTAAGTTACTAAGGGCAGTTACCATTACCAGTATGCTGAGAGGTATTGGTCCACCCATTGGAAATCATACATCCAAAGAGCACAGACTTCCCCACCCCTAGCAGGCTTGAACTATTAATATATATAACATAACTATATATAGGTAGAGGCTTCTGTGCTACCCACTTTCCTGCCAACTCTTGTCTGACTTCATTGTTGGCAAATCTTATGAAGTAACTAGAACTGCTGTCAATTCATGAACTATGTCCATAAACAGCTGGTTGCTTCCAGTCTTCCTTGATGTCTGACACTTTTAACCTTGCTTTTCTGTCTTCTATAGTGCTCCCTGGACTTTGGCTAGAGTGTACTTACTCCTTCTGGATCAGCCATGGGAAACATGGGATCTGAAAAGAAAGATAATGTTAGGCAGAGACCTAGGATTATAGATTCATTTCAAGAATAAACTTTTTTCCCCCACTGATATTTACATATTGTTTAGCTAGCTAATAAAGATAGCCTTGCGAGCAAAGCTTGAGCAAATATTCGCTTTGATCCCCTTATCTGAGTTCCACTCTCAGCACTTCCATGTCCTTGTGGTCTTGTTTGCTATGGAGGACACACTCTCATAGGTATTATTTTCTGCATGTAGTTTTCTGCACCCATGCAACTACATGTTGGCAGGATTTATGCTTGAGAAAGGAACTATAAGCTATTTGAATCTGGCAAGCATGTAATATAGATACTTCAGTTATGACTGAGTACAACATAGAAGCTTGTTCCCTGCATTGTGACCAGGTATGAGTTTTTCAATTAATATTCATCCACTGTTGGGTATGTGTGGGCACACACACACACACACCCACACACACACACACACACACACATAGAGACAGAAACAGACACAGAGAGAGACACAGAGACAGAGAGACAGATAGAACCAGAAACAGATACAAAGTTTCTCTGATAAAGAAGCAGTTTAAAACACAGCATCAACATTAATATAAATAAAATAAATACATAGTTTGCTAGATGCAGGTTGCAGAGTTCGGTTGTGTCAGGAATATATGGGAGATGTGAGCAATAACTGAAGAATTAGGTTAACACAGGGGATAAGGCCGTTAACACTCAAAACAAGAGGACTTGGTTCACAGTCTTGAGCTGGGACCTCAACTTGCAAGACTGTGAATGAAACACCTGTCCATTTGCAGCATCAGCTAATAACTGTGGGATGCTCCTTAGGATGAAATGTCTTCAGGTTGATGGGCACACCTGGCTCTCAGTTCCTTGCACTTTGACTAATCTCGCAAAGTTTCTTCTTGATTTGCTATTCCTTAGGGCAATTATTTTAGAAAGCTTGTGAATTCTTTCTCTGACCCTGTGAAATTGAAATCCTAACAAATATATATTTTCTGCCAATTTTACCAGCCAGAGTTATAGAACTTCTCAAGGGTCTATAAAATTGTCCCTTTGAAAGCCAATCATCAGGAGAGTTCTTGTCCTAAAGCTTGCTGGGAGATTTGATGGATCAACTACTTTTCGCAATGGTGCAACAGTCATGGGCCACTACAATTCAAGTTTTGCTAGGACTTTAGGAAAGACTGACTGAAAAAAGCTTCCTTCTACTTTAAATCACTGACTCTGTAGTTAGTGGGGATTACATTTCTATGTCCCTACTGTACCATCCTTTAATAAGATTCTCTTGCTTGCTTAAATGTTTCAAACATAGTTTAATATGTGCAGTTTAACTAATATATTTATTAGTTAAATATTTCTAAATATTATTTGTTGTTATAACTCAGATTCTAATCCAGGGTATAAAACCTTATGCACTGTGCCCTAAAGGTCTATATAAAGTTGTGTTATTTCATTTTGTATAAAAATTCTCTAAAATGATTCTTAGCCAATCAAAATTCAACTAAGCTGAGCAAAACACTGAAATGCTGATCAAGCAAATTATGATAATCAATGTATTTTAAAATTGGTATAAATAATATATATTAATAAATAGCAAAATGGGTATGCAATATTGAAATAAGCTTCATTTTTTAGTAATTTGAAAGTAATTGTACCAAAATTTATTCGAAGTAAATTAAGACCAGTATGCAGGTAATTTGATGTATTTGTTTCTAACGAATACTAAAATTTCACCACAATGAAGCTCAGGAAATCTTCATTTCTTTCATGTTAAGTTGGATGAACAACTCATGGAAATCAATGAGTTATTATTAACAGTTCTACTATTCATCTTGGAGAAGAAAAACCTTGTGTTTGTGAGTTCTTTGTGTGTGCATTCTGAGTGTCTGCAGTCACCATGTCTCTAGGGTCTGTGAAGGTCAGAAGGAAACTGCTCCTTCACTTTTCACCTGAACAAGTCTCTGTTTTTCCCCACCTGTATTTTACATGCCAAGCTATGTGGCCCCTCTTCTTGCTATTAGAATGTTGGGAGTATACAGGATTATTTCCATGTTTAGCGTTAGTGGATTTTAAGCATGTGATATTAGGGCCTCACACTTGTACAAGAAGCATTATATTTCCTGAGCCATCTTGTTACATCCCAGAAGATTGCTTTAAAGGACACCACAAATGTATCTCTGAATATTTTCACTCATATTATAAGATGAAAACGTCTTGCGGATAAACCATATAGTCAATAAATTGTCAAATAACCACACAAATAACCATGCACAGCTTTATGAGCTAGGCTTAGATACCTAACATACTCCTTATATTGCTTGCTGCTCACTATTAGTTTTGACTCTTTGAAATATATATATTCTATCATATTATGTAATATATAGATAGATTACATATATATTTTATATGTGTGCATAGTTTGTGTGTGCATTTAAATGTATGTTTATGTGTATGCATGCACTGAGAAAGAGAGAGAGAGAGAGAGAGAGAGAGAGAGAGAGAGAGAGAGAGAGAGAGAGAGAGCAGTAAATGCACACTGTAGCAAAGGGAAGAAACAGCTAAGGAAAACTGCATTACTTTCCTGCTAAGTGCAATGATGAACTCCAGGAAACCGAAGAAGTTATTATTAAAAAATACAAGATAAGCAGTTTTGATAACAAGCAGCTGTGTAAATCTTTAATGCTTTCCCTAGCTTTGCAGGGTGGATTCAGCCTCAGCTCCCAGCAGCGTGGGGGAAGGGTGCCCCAGATTTTCTTCCTTTGTTCAAAATCTGCAGCTCTCTGCACTGAGTGGTGGTGACTCTCAGCTGACAGTAATCTATATATGCACATATCTTACCTCCAAAACGCCAAGTGTGCTACCTCCCCTCAAAGGGAGTGGCTAACTGCTGTAGGAAGGAAAGATGCAGCCAGAAGCACAGGAGAATACACAGAGGATTATTGTCAGTGTCTGAGTTCTGCATCCTATGGTTGAGAAACTTTACTATTTATCTCTGAAAACATGAATTCAGGAATGCCTTCTCCTGGGGGTTTTTAAACTTAGTGATTATTCTCTGATATTCCCAAATGGTCTCATTTTTCACCTGTTCTATATTTTTGGACAGTACTGAACTCTAACAGAGTCATATCAAATAGGGATAGTAGAAAACAGCACCACAATTTTCTTTTGTGCTGTAAAAAGAGCTTAGTGCAAAGGAAGCCTCCCTCTTGTGACTTAGAAAAGATTCTAAATGACACCCTTGACAAATATAGACTCAGTAATTTCAGAAACTGAAATCTTTGCTGTGTAAAGGCTAACTGAATGGTTCTAGTCCTAATCAATTAGGGAAAATGGGTTTTTAATAATTACAATAGCCATGTAGGATGACACACACCTGTCTTCATAGTATATGGAAGACAGAGCTAAGAATACCCCTCGTTCAATTATGTACCTCTCATTTCACTCCTTGAAAAACCCCCTCCGTCTGTCTCTGTCTCAGTCTCTGTTTCATCATTTATTCATCTTTAAGAAACAAAGACTCTTTCTACTTAACCTCCAATGGTTTTGCATATCTCTGTAGTGTAATTATATGTCCCTCTTAGCTCTCTTTCTCTCTCTCTCTCTCTCTCTCTCTCTCTCTCTCTCTCTCTCTCTCTCTCTCTCTCACACACACACACACACACACACACACACACACACACACACACACAAAGCTTTTTATAAATCTTTACCTGAAACTAGCTTTGGCTTTCTTTGATAGTTTGCATATGTAATTATTTCAATAAATCTTAGAATCATAGAATGTTTGCATTTGGAGGAAACCCAGAGTAAATGTAGCTTTGGTTTTTCATATTTTAATATGCATAAGGTCTCTTGGGAGTACTTTTGGATTGGATTCCAGATCAGATTCCCCGTGCAAGCCAGCATAGCATACCAGTACTTGGTTGCATATTAGATGGCATAAGGGTTTCTGAGCAGCTTTCAGGGAGCCCAGCTTGAAAAATGCTGAATGCACAAATGCCTTTTCTTTGTGGATGAATCCGGAACACATAGTCTAATTTAGGAGCATACCACTAATCTGAGAGCCAGGCTTCGAGCAGGACTCTGATTTTCCAACTGCTAAGTGTATCACTGCACAATATTTCCTAAAACGTGAAAATATGAGCTCTATTATTCTAAAAGTCGCAGAGTGATAGATCCACATGACAAGATTATTTCTGAAGACTGTGAAGCCATAAGAGAGCCTCCTGGACATGTGGGAGCACTGGCATTAATTACCAAGTGCTAATTACTTGCATCACACATTGAATCCTGCAGTGGATTATCCTCAAACTGATTATAGAAAATCTTAAAAACCCTTGATTTACATTCTTGGAAAACATTAAGATATCAGCTGTGTTATCTCTATAGAGGACAAAGTATTAGCATAACATTAACGAATGCTACTCTATTCAATTAGTCTTAAAAGAATTTAACATCTGTACTGATACAGGAGCAAAACTGAACTAAATTTTAGAAAATACACATCAGCATAAAAGTAGAGTTCTGTCATTTTGAGGGAGAGAACAAAAATGACAAGTCCCCAGGGTCCAATTAGAAGCATATAATGGTTTAAAAAGATGGAAAGCTATCAGGTACTATGAAATAATGAAAGTTGAGTTTCTATTTTAACACTGTGTATGTGTGTGTGTGTGTGTGTGTGTGTGTGTGTGTGTGTGTGTGTGTGGTGTTTGAGGGACAAAAATTTCCAATTTCTTTCCTAACTTTTTTACATTTCCCACTGTTACCCTTTAAACAATCAATATATATATATAATGCTTTCTGGTGCTCTTAGCTTTGTAAACAAAACACAGTGTTTTGTACAGATACTGTTTGACAAGTTGACAGTGGACATTCATTTTGCAATTGTTACAGCTGTTGACAATGGTAACAACAAGGCAATGATGTTAAAACAGAATGAACAAATGCCATTTTAGTGAAGCAGTCTCTTACCAAAAACTTAAGATCTTAAAGGTTCTATGGTAGTGATTGTCTATAAAATTAGAACATAAGTCAGCATATAACATGAAGCGTTGCTGATATCATTTTTTTTTCAGGATATATGGCAACTGAAAGCAACAAAACACATAAAAATTTTCCCTGAGAACATCTTGCTCTTTTTTTTATATCTTTTAAAATATTGTTATTGTTTTTGAGAATATAATTACTATATTTTCCACTCCTCACTTTCCCATCAAAACCATCCTATGAACACCATTCTAGTCTTTTTCCAATTTATGGCCTATTTCCTGAATCTGTGTATATATGTATGTATTTTGCTTTTTACAAAAGGCCACTCTACTCTGATTTGAAAGTATTACACTATAAAATAGAAATGTAAGTAGTACTCAATATGACTGATAAAATGAGGAGATTCTGCTTTGTTTTCTATTTTACTGGATAATTTGTTTATTTACATTTCATATGTAATCAGCTTTCCCGGTTTCTCCTCAAACACACTTGATATCCAGCATATGGAGAAAAACAATCAAACAAACAAACAAGAACAAAAACAAAAAGAATGAAAAGCCATGATTGAAATTTGTAAATATTATAATATTACATTCTTAGATATTGTATTTTCCTTTCTTTTCTATCATTCATATAAGTCTATGTTTTATATAGTATTAGGAAGAATGAGTTTATCCTTAATTATATTTGAAATACTGTGTTATTTTTTCTTGAGTATTTATGGAAACATATATATATATATGTATATATATATGTATATGTATATATAGTATGTCAAGTTTAATTAGTTATTGTTTTATTCTGGGAGTTATTTATAAACAAAAGATATTTTTGACAGAATTACAAGCATGAGAAAATTTAAAAATTGAATTCTATAGTGGAAAAACCATTATTTTTTCTTGTTTAAGAATTCTGATAAGTATTTCTTTTTTTTTTCTTTTTTTATATACTTTTTATTAGGTATTTTCCTCATTTACATTTCCAATGCTATCTCTAAAGTCCCCCATACCCTCCCACCCACTCCCCTACCCACCCACTCCCACTTTTTGGCCCTGGCATTCCCCTGTACTGGGGCATATAAACTTTACAAGTCCAATGGGCCTCTCTTTCCAGTGATGGCCGACTAGGGCATCTTTTGATACATATGCAGCTAGAGTCAAGAGCTCCAGGGTACTGGTTAGTTCATAATGTTGTTCTACCTATAGGGTTGGAGATCCCTTTAGCTCCTTGGGTACTTTCTCTAGCTCCTCCATTGGGGGTCCTGTGATCCATCCAATAGCTGACTGTGAGCATCCACTTCTGTGTTTGCTAGGCTCCGGCATAGTCTCAAAAGAGACACCTATATCAGGGTCCTTTCAGCAAAATCTTGCTAGTGTATGCAATGGTGTCAGCGTTTGGAAGCTGATTATGGGATGGAACCCTGGATATGGCAGGCTCTAGATGGTCCATCCTTTCTTCACAGCTCCAAACTTTGTCTCTGTAACTCCTTCCATGGGTGTTTTGTTCCCATTTCTAAGAAGGGGCAAAGTGTCCACACTTTGGTCTTCGTTCTTCTTGAGTTTCATGCGTTTAGCAAATTGTATCTTATATCTTGGGTATCCTAAGTTTCTGGGCTAATATCCACTTATCAGTGAGTACATATTGTGATTTCCTTTGTGATTGGGTTACCTCACTCAGGATGATGCCCTCCAGATCCATCCATTTGCCTAGGAATTTCATAAATTCATTATTTTTAATAGCTGAGTAGTACTCCATTGTGTAAATGTACCACATTTTCTGTATCCATTCCTCTGTTGAGGGGCATCTGGGTTCTTTCCAGCTTCTGGATATTATAAAAAAGGCTGCTCTAACGATAGTGGATCATGTGTCCTTCTTACTGGTTGGAACATCTTCTGGATATATGCCCAGGAGAGGTATTGCAGATCCTCCGGTAGTACTATATCCAGTTTTCTGAGGAACCACCAGACTGTGTTGCAGAGTGGTTGTACAAGCTTGCATTCCCACCAACAATGGAGGAGTGTTCCTCTTTCTCCACATCCTTGCCAGCATCTGCTATCACCTGAATTTTTGATCTCAGCCATTCTGACAGGTGTGAGGTAGAATCTCAGGGTTGTTTTGATTTTCATTTCCCTGATGATTAAGGATATTGAACATTTTTCAGGTGCTTCTCTGCCATTCGGTATTCCTCAGGTGAGAATTCTTTGTTCAGCTCTGAGCCCCATTTTTTAATGGCGTTATTAGATTTTCTGGAGTCCACCTTCTTGAGTTCTTTATATATATTGGATATTAGTCCCCTATCTGATTTAAGATAGGTAAAGATCCTTTCCCAATCTGTTGGTGGCCTTTTTGTCTTATTGACGGTGTCTTTTGCCTTGCAGAAGCTTTGCAATTTTATTAGGTCCCATTTGTAGATTCTCCATCTTACAGCACAAGCCATTGCTGTTCTATTCAGGAATTTTTCCCCTGTACCCATATCTTTGAGGGTTTCCCCCACTTTCTCCTCTATACGTTTCAGTGTCTCTGGTTTTATGTGGAGTTCCTTGATCCACTTAGGTTTGACTTTAGTACAGGGAGATAGGAATGGATCAATTTGCATTCTTCTACATGCTAACTGCCAGTTGTGCCAGCACCATTTGTTGAAGATGCTGTCTTTTTTCCCCTGGATGGTTTTTGCTCCCTTGTCAAAGATCAAGTTACCATAGGTGTGTGGGTTCATTTCTGGGTCTTCAATTCTATTCCATTGGTCTACTTGTCTGTCAGTATACCAGTACCATGCAGTTTTTTTTTTTTTTATCACAATTGCTCTGTAGTACAGCTTTAGGTTAGGCATTGTGATTACACCAGAGGTTTTTATTATCCTTGAGAAGAGTTTTTGCTATCCGAGGTTTTTTGTTATTCCAGATGAATTTGCTGATTTCCTTTCTAATTCGTTGAAGAATTTAATTGGAATTTTAATGGGGATTGCATTGAATCTGTAGATTGCTTTTGGCAAGATAGCCATTTTTACTATATTGATCCTGCCAATCCATGATCGTGGGAGATCTTTCCATCTTCTGAGATCTTCTTTAATTTCTTTCTTCAGAGACTTGAAGTTCTTATCATACAGATCTTTCATTTCCTTAGGTAGAGTCAAGCCAAGGTATTTTATATTGTTTGTGACTATTAAGAAGGGTGTTGTTTCTCTAATTTCTTCCTCAGCCTGTTTATCCTTTGTGTACAGGAAGGCCATTGACTTGTTTGAGTTAATTTTATATCCAGGTTCTTCATTGAAGCTGTTTATCAAAGGTAGAGAATTTCAGACCAATTTCCCTTATGAATATCGATGCAAAAATTCCTCAATAAAGTTCTCGCTAACCGAATCCTAGAACACATCAAAACAATCATCCATTCTGACCAAGTAGGCTTCATCCCAAGGATGCAGGGATGGTTCAATATACAGAAATACATCAATGTAATCCAGTATATAAACAAACTCAAAGACAAAAACCACATGATCGTCGTGTTAGATGCAGAGAAAGCATTTGACAAAATCCAACACCCATTCTTGATAAAAGTCTTGGAAAGAGCAGGAATTCAAGACCCATACCTAAACGTGATAAAAGCAATCTACAGCAAACCTGTAGCCAACATCAAAGTAAATGGTGAGAAGCTGGAAGCAATCCCACTAAAATCAGTGACTAGAAAATGCTGCCCACTTACTCCCTACCTATTCAACATTGTACTTGAATTCCTAGCCAGAGCAATTCGGCAACAAAAGGAGATCAAGGGGATACAAATTGGAAAGGAAGAAGTCAAAATATCACTTTTTGCTGATGATATGATAATATATATAAGTGACCCTAAAAATTCCACTAGAGAACTCCTGATATGTATTTCTTGAGACTAAATAAAGTCTACAAAATGAGCAAGGATAGAAAAGCAATACATATTCTTAATTAAAATTAATGGTCAAGAATGGATTCTATTTATATATTCATTTTTAAAACTATAAAACAAATATATATATATATATATTCACTGAATATATATATTCAATGATGATAGAAACATATAGGACTATTTCAGGTTCACTGTGTTGCACTGTTAGTAGTGATCTCAAGCTTATATTATTTTCATATGTGGGAAGGTATCACTGAAAGTTCCATGTGAATTTCATTGTAAGCAAAGTATTATAATATGGATAAATGTATTAGGAGGTAATATTCAATCAGCTTTGTTGATAGTTAAGTATTTTCAAGCTCTTTTAACATACTCATCTCGATTTTAGTGATAAAAATTTGAACAAGCTCAATGACTTGTTTAGGTACTATATTTTTTTAAATCAATGTATAACTATGAATTTTATCAAATATTGCTTAAGAGACCTTAAAATCATTCATTCTCTCTTGGAGCTATTTAACATTTTATAGACAGTGGAACACAATTGACTCTTTGAGTCCTCAGTGGTATGTGTCATGTAAGGAACTTCAGATATGTGAATTATTTTCTATTTGCTATTTATATCCTAGGCTTTACACATATTCAAAATTATAATATGTAGGTCCATGAAAATATATTGAACACTCTTTGCTATTCATCCTTTCTTTTCTTCCCTTCTTTCTTGATAGTCTCATACTCTGGTAGTTATGCTTGCCCAAAACATTGTCTGAAATCCTCTTGCTTAAGACACCAAAGTACTGAGATTAAAATGTGAACCACTATTCCTGGATTTGTAGAGCTTATTTTGAAAAATCTAAAACCAAATTATATCTCAACTTCCTTTGCATACAAGATATTTTAACAGGTTTGAACTCTTAACCCTTATTATTTATTATATTCTAATTATTGATTCAGTGAGCTAGAAAAGTGAACAAAATGAGGAGATGGTTTGGAACTAGATTTTGATCTGAGCCTAAGGTTTTCTTATTCTGTTTTTGGTTTTTGTGTTTATTTTATTTCTTGGCAGGTTGAAAGTCTAATCACATGTTTTAAATTTAGGCAAAGTAATACAAATAAAGAATAATGTGATTTGCGTAAATATAAAAAGAATTTAAATGTATTATGACTATGAATGTTAATGTCAAATTTTTATACACAAGAAAACAAATTCATGGGGCTATAAATCATAAGGACAAAAATAGTTTGTGTTTTAAATGCAAATGCTACTGTGGGAAACATTCGTGATTGATATATAAGTCTTGGACCAATACTTCAATAGGAGCATAGAAAATGATTTAGTTTGTATACTGTATCTGCAAATGTGATGCAAATGAAATAGGTGGATAATAATAAGATTCTATTAAGAAACAAAATGTTTAATTTATTTTCACATAAGGATTGATATAAAGACAGAGAGTTTTACAGTATCCCAGTAGTTACCCATGCTGTAATTATGAAGGCACATTCTTGAGAACATGTTTGAAAACTTTTTAGTGAAAGTTTAATGATGGATTTTTACTTGTAATGATGTTCTCCTTCCTACTGAGACTAAATATGAAGGATAAAATATTTTATTATTCTTGCTGTAAGTGAGTTTTTTTATCAGGCAAAGGTAGTTTGTAAGAACCTGCATAACGTCTCTTATTCTAGATTCTATTATGTCTTCTCCCTTCTCTAAGAAAATTGGCAGATAATGAAGGTCTGTCACATTGCTCTTTTTTTCTAACAAATTACTTCTGTGAAAAACAAAAGATCTTTCTAGAGCTTCACATATTTCAAATATATTTACATATTTCACTATCACTCCTTTTTTGTTCCCTCAACTCTCAGAGAAGCAAAGGTTATAGCAAGAAAGAGGAAATTTGTATAGTTGAGATACCTCAGAGAGGTGAGAGTTCAATAACTCACACTACCTAAAAGTCAGGTAAAAGTTTCCAGAAACAAGTTAGTAATTCTACCAGTATTCGTTTGTGCCACCTTCTTTCAGCTGATATTTTTATGTCAAATGAAGCATCTAAGTAAAAGTGTTGTGCTTCAAAAGTCTCAGCTCCATAAATATCATGGAACATTTTAACAGAGGGGATATTGAGACAACCATGTTTATTAATGTTCTAACAGCAACTTTATGTTGGCTTAATTGGCATTTATTAAAATGTAATCTTAGGCCGACTTAGGGAGTTAGAGAAGTATGGATTTGGTATTCACTTTAGATATTCTCTTATATATTATATTTGTAAACTTTCATTACATTATTTATTTACTTTTTATGTGTGTGTATGATAGAGATAGACATGCTAGTATGCCACTGTGAATATAAAGAAGTCATAAAGCTATTGTGGTTGGTATACTTTTTCCCATAATGTGTGAGGGTAAGAACTATAGTTGTCTGGGTAAAAAGCTTCTTTATCCTCTGAGCTCTCTTATTTACCCTGATTTTTTAACTCTTCTACAATACATACATACTCAGATTCTGATGTTATTTCTATACTGTTGAAATTTTAGATTGGACTTGTTTTTGCCTTGTATATATTGAAGTATCTAAAAGCAATGAATATATTGAAGAGGATGTAGTCTGGATAATTTGTTTTTATTTATAAAGTTGAATTAAGGTACATTTTCTGTTATAT
This sequence comes from Mus musculus, assembly GCF_000001635.26. NCBI lineage: Eukaryota > Metazoa > Chordata > Mammalia > Rodentia > Muridae > Mus > Mus musculus. The sequence goes on along the minus strand of NC_000070.6, from coordinate 79,523,861 downwards.
AGTCATATCTTTATATATCTATATGTAGTGTCAAGGATAAAACTTTATAAGATCTGAATGTATCTTTGCTCAGTTCTCATACACATTCTTCTTTATTAATTTAATTGTGTGTCCATGTAATGAAAAACAATCTGAACTTTGCATTAATAAAAATTTTATGTGATTGATTCCTCAGTGTTAGTCAGGGTCAACATTATAAATCATTATGAGTGTAAACATGAATTCTAATTTGAAGGCATTCATGAGTGTTACATGTTGATAGTTTAGTGATTTCAAGTTAAAGTCATAAATTAATTATGATAAACATCATTTCTTTCATAATTTAAGAAGATATTTTTTAAATAAATTCTGTACTTCTCTAGACTTAATAAGTTTTGAGAAAGGTATGTATTTAGGAAAGTAACTGGAAAATAAAAGCCTTATAAATTTTCAGACTTTTTGGTTTTAAAAAATAAATTTCACCCAGGACTTCGGTGGGAGAGGGTAGGGGTATGGAAAAGGTGGGGGTGGGGTGGGGAGGGTCAGGTATGGGGAAAGACAGAAGTGAAACACAGAGGATTCATGAAGATGAATGGAAAAACACAGCTGTGGGGTGGGGGCAGGTGGAACCTCTAGAGGTCCCCAAAACCTAGAATATGACAGTCTCACAGGACTCAATGGGCATAACCTTAGCTGACATGCCAAATACTAAGAAGATGGAACCTGAAGAGACCACCTCCAGGGATAGACAGGCTCCCCAGTGAAAAGATCGTGTCATCAATCAACCTTCAAAATATTTGACCCAGAATTGTTCCTAACTAAAAGAAATACAGGGACAAAAATGAATCATAGTTTGAAGGAAAGGACATCCAGTGACTAGCCCAAGGTGGGATTTATCCCATGGGTGGACACCAAACCATGACACCATTACTGATGCCCTGTTGTGCTTGCAGAACATAGCTTAGCATGTCTCTCCTCTGAGAAACTCTACGGGCAGCTGTCTGAGACAGATACAGATACAGCCACCCATTGGACTGGGTTTATGGAACCCCTATGGAAGAATTAGGGCAAGGACTGAAGGACCTGAAAGGGATGGCAAACCCATAGGAAGACCAACATTTTAAATTAACCTGGAACTGTGAGAGCTCCCAGAGACTTAGGCATCCACCAAACAGCATACCTAGGCTGGACTGTGGTCCCAACACACATAACAAAGAGTGCCTTGCCTTCTCAGTGGGAGACATGTGCCTAATCTTGCAGAGATTTGATGCCACAAGCAAGGAAGATGCAGTGGGTGGGTAAAATGTGAGTGTGGTGGGTGGGGGTGAGGGGAGTGGGCAGGTAGAGTGTAGGGTGGGTAGCTTCCTCTCAGAGGCAAAGGAAAGAGAGGATGAGGTGAAGAGTTCTTGGAGAGGGAACCAGGAAAAGGGGGAACATTTGGAATGTAAAAACATGAAACAATAAAACAAAGCACAGTCAGGTTTTGTTGTTGTTGTTGTTTGTTTGTTTTTTGTGTAGATATTTTATGTATTTACATTTCAAATGTTATCCCCTTTCCCGGTTTCCCTTCCAGAAGCTCCCTAAGTCATCTTCCCTCCCCTTGCTTCTCTGAGGGTGCTCCCCTACCACCCACTGATTTCCACCTCACTGCTTTGGCACTTGCCTACACTAGGGAATCCACCTTTCACAGGACTAAGGGCCTCTCCTCCTATTGATACCAGAAAATGCCATCTTCTGCTACCTATAGATCTGGAGTCATGTGTCCCCTCATGTGTACTCTTTGGTTGGTGGTTTAGTCCCTGGGAGCTCTGGGGCAGGGGTCTGGTTTGTTGATATTGGGGTTCTTCCTATGGGGTTGCAAATCCCTTCAGCTCCTTCAGTCCTTTCTCTAACTCCTCCATTGGGGTACCCAGGCTCTAAGTTTCACTAAATCTCTGTCTCTGTATACTCATTCTTCAGTAAATTTTTCTAAGACAGACTTGAGCATATTCTCTTTGATGTCCTTTAATGCTTACATCATGTCTTTCAAAATGGAGCTGTGTTTTTGTTTGTTTGTCTTTTAAGGAGAGAAAAAGATTATACATTTCAATATCAAATATATTCAGCAATGAAATCAAAGCTAATCTATGGGTCATGAATAGGGAACCATTTCCCAACATGTCATCAGCACCTAGGGAAAAAAAAAGAGAAAATGAATGTGGGGAGAGGAAGAATGAAAGAAAAAATTAAATAAATACAGACAGCCAGGGCCAGAGAGAAAGAGAGGCTGGATTATGATACTTGTGGAAAACAGATTCGTGTAAGGAGTGGGAATTATAGGAAGATTTATAATGAATGTTATGACATATTTATTAGAGGACAGTTATGAGGTTGAAGGCTGAATTGTTTATAACCCATCTTTATATGCAGTCTTACTAAGAACATGAATTCCATAAAGTTACATACAAATCATGAATTCTGTAGTTTTCCATAGCAACAGATGATTACAAGTTTTCAGTGATGCAAAATAAAATATCAAATTATTTTAAACACAAATTAAAACATTTTTAAACTGGATATTCAATTCTAGTTATTGATCAGAGCTATGATATCTAAAAATCTTTTTTTTTTTCAGGTAGAGTAAGATTTTGAAGAAATCAAAAAGACAATGAACAGTTCAGCAGCCTCAGTCTCATAACTCAAAAGTGAAAATGTATTCTAATAAACTCATGCAAGATAATAAAATGAGGCATGTATTTTGATTAATTAAAAGGTATCACACAATTTTGAACTAGCTCAACACTACATTTTTCTGGCATTAGCCCATTTACCTAAGTAACTGGAACTAATCAATGAATTTTTAAGTTTTTAGAAATGTACAGCCAGATGTACAATTAGCCTAATTTATGACTAGAAATTGACATGTAGATATATGCATAGTATTAACAGTGCCATTATGGTTATTAATACTTTTAAACCATAATAATATGTATATTTAGGTGTGTACTAAATATATGCCATTATATATATATATATATATATATATATATATGTGTGTGTGTGTGTGTGTGTTTGCATTTGTCCTTATGGTCTTTTACTTTTATTTTATGATATGCTAATTTGTTTTTTTTATTTGATTCGTATGTATGATTATTATTTTTCCTTTCCTTTGTTATTCAGGATTTCTTCTTTGTTTATTTTCTAAGTAGAAAGAGAAACAATTGTATAAACTTGGGTGGGTGGAGAAGTGTGAAGGATCTGGGAGGAGTTTGAAGGCAGAATCAGAATGTACCATATAAATTTTTAAATAAAACTCAAAGGCCACTAGAGCAACGGGGTGCCTTGCCAGCAGAGTCTTCCAACACCCGCAAGGGCCCACAAAGGATTCCCCACGAGATCCTAAGACCTCTGGTGAGTGGAACACAACTTCTGCCAGGAGGCAGGTTCGAACACCAGATATCTGGGCACCTTCCCTGCAAGAAGAGAGCTTGCCTGCAGAGAATACTCTGACCACTGAAACTAAGGAGAGAACTAGCCTCCCAGGTCTGCTTATAGAGGCTAACAGAGTCACCTGAGGAACAAGCTCTAACCAGAGACAACTATAACAGCTAGCCTGTTGTTGTTGATGATGGCGAAAGGCAAACATAAGAATCCTACTAACAGAAACCAAGACCACTCACCATCATCAGAACGCAGCACTCCCACCCCACCTAGTCCTGGGCACCCCAACACAACCGAAAATCTAGACCCAGATTTAAAAACACGTCTCATGATGATGGTAGAGGACATCAAGAAGGACTTTCATAAGTCCCTTAAAGACATACAGGAGAACACTGCTAAAGAGTTACAGGTCCATAAAGAAAAACAGGAAAACACAACCAAACAGTTAGAAGTCCTTAAAGAAAAACAGGAAAACACATCCAAACAGGTGATGGAAATGAACAAAACCATACTAAAACTAAAAAGGGAAGTAGACACAATAAAGAAAACCCAAAGTGAGGCAATACTGGAGATAGAAACCCTAGGAAATAAGATTTAGAACCATAGATGCGAGCATCAGCAACAGAATACAAGAAATGGAAGAGAGAATCTCAGGTGCAGAAGATTCCATAGAGAACATCGGAACAACAATCCAAGAAAATACAAAATGCGAAAGGATCCTGACTCAAAACATCCAGGAAATCAAGGACACAATGAGAAGACCAAACCTACGGATAATAGGAGTTGATGAGAATGAAGATTTTCAACTTAAAGGGCCAGCAAACATCTTCAACAAAATTATTGAAGAAAACTTCCCAAACATAAAGAAAGAGATGCCCATGAACATACAAGAAGCCTAAAGAACTTCAAATAGACTGGACCAGAAAAGAAATTCCTCCAGACACATAATAATCAGAACAACAAATGCACTAAATAAAGATAGAATATTAAAAGCAGTAAGGGAGAAAGGTCAAGTAACATATAAAGGCAGGCCTAGCAGAATTACACCAGACTTTTCACCAGAGACTATGAAAGCCAGAAGATCCTGCACAGATGTTATACAGACACTAAGAGAACACAAATGCCAGCCCAGGCTACTATACCCGGCCAAACTCTCAATTACCATAGATGGAGAAACCAAAGTATTCCACAACAAAACCAAATTCACACATTATCTTTCCAAGAATACAGCCCTTCAAAGGATAATAACAAAAAAAAAAAAAAAAAAAAAAAAAAAAAAAAAAAAAAAAAAAAAAACAATCCAAGGAAAGAAATCAGGCCCTAGAAAAAGCAAGAAAGTAATACCTCAATGAACTAAAAAGAAGAGTACCACAAGAAAAGGATGCCAACTCTAACAACAAAAATAAAAGGAAGCAACAATTACTTTTCCTTAATTTCTCTTAATATCAACGGACTCAATTCCCCAATAAAAAGACATACACTAACAGAATGGCTACACAAACAGGACCAAACATTCTGCTGCTTACAGGAAACCCATCTCAGGGAAAAAGACAGACACTACCTCAGAGTGAAAGGCTGGAAAACAATTTTCCAAGCAAATGGTCTGAAGAAACAAGCTGGAGTAGCCATTTTGATATTGAATAAAATCGACTTCCAACCCAAAGTTATCAAAAAAGACAAGGAGGGGCACTTCATACTCATCAAAAGTAAAATCCTCCAAGAGGAACTCTCAATTCTGAATATCTATGCCACAAATGCAAGGGCAGCCACATTCATTAAAGACACCTTAATAAAGCTCAAAGCACACATTTCACTCACACAATAATAGTGGGAGACGTCGACACACCACTTTCATCAATAGACAGATCATGGAAACAGAAACTAAACAGGGACACAGTGAAACTAACAGAAGTTATGAAACAAATGGACTTAACAGATATCTACAGAACATTTTATCCTAAAACAAAAGGATATAGCTTCTTCTCAACACGTCATGTGACCTTCTCCAAATTGACCATATAATTGGTCATAAAACAGGCCTCAACAGATACAAAAATATTGAAATTGTCCCATGCATCCTATCAGACCACCACGGGCTAAGGCCATGAACAACATAAATAATGGAAAGCCAACTTTCACGTGGAAACTGAATAACACTCTTCTCAATGATACCTTGGTCAAGGATGGAATAAAGAAAGAAATTAAAGACTTTTTAGAGTTTAATGAAAATGAAGCCACAACATACTCAAACCCATGGGACACAATGAAAGCATTTCTAGAGGGAAACTCATAGCTCTGAGTGCCTCCAAGAAGAAACTGGAGAGAGCATACACTAGCAGCTTGACAACACATCTAAAATCTCTAGAAAAAAAAAAAAATGAAGAAAATTCACCCAAGAGGAGTAGACGAAAGGAAATAATCAAACTCTGGGGTGAAATCAACCAAGTGGAAAAAAGAACTATTCAAAGAATTAACCAAAGGAGGAGTTGGTTCTTTGAGAAAATCAACAAGATAGATAAACCCTTAGCTAGACTCACTAGAGGGCACAGGGACAAAATCCTAATTAACAAAAGCAGAAATGAAAAGGGAGATATAACAACAGATCCTGAAGAAATTCAAAACACCATCAGATCCTTCTACAAAAGGCTATACTCAATAAAAATGGAAAACCTGGAAAAAATGGAAAAATTTCTGGACAGATACCAGGTACCAAAGTTAAATCAGGATCAAGTTAATGATCCAAACAGTCCCATATCCCCTAAAGAAACAGAAGCAGTTATTAATACTCTCCCAACCAAAAAAAAGCCCAGGACCAGACAGGTTTAGTGCAGAGTTCTATCAGACCTTCAAAGAAGATCTAATTTCAGTTCTGCACAAACTATTTCACAAAATAGAAGTAGAAGGTACTCTACCCAACTCATTTTATAAAGCACAATTACTCTGATACCTAAACCACAGAAAGATTCAACAAAGACTGAGAACTTCAGACCAATTTCTCTTATGAATATCGATGCAAAAATACTCAATAAAATTCTCGCTAACCGAATCCAAGAACACATTAAAGCAATCATCCATCCTGACCATGTAGGCTTTATTCCAGGGATGCAGGGATGGTTTAATATACAAAAATCCATCAATGTAATCCATTATATAAACAAACTCAAAGACAAAAACCACATGATCATCTCGTTAGATGCAGAAAAACATTTGACAAGATCCAACACCCATTCATGATAAAAGTCTTGGAAAGATCAGGAATTGAAGGCCCATACCTAAACATGATAAAAGCAATCTACAGCAAACCAGTCACCAACATCAAAGTAAATGGAGAGAACTGGAAGCAATCCCACTAAAATCAGGGACTAGACAAGGCTGCCCACTTTTTCCCTACCTTTTCAACATAGTACTTGAAGTATTAGCCAGAGCAATTCGACAACAAAAGGAGATCAAGGGGATACAATTTGGAAAAGAGGAAGTCAAAATATCACTTTTTGCAGATGATATGATAGTATATATAAGTGACCCTAAAAATTCCACCAGAGAACTCCTAATCCTGATAAACAGCTTCGGTGAAGTAGCTGGATATAAAATTAACTCAAAGAAGTCAATGGCCTTTCTCTACGCAAAGAATAAACAGGTTGAGAAAGAAATTAGGGAAACAACACCCTTCTCAATTGTCACAAATAATATAAAATACCTTGGAGTGACTCTAACTAAGGAAGTGAAAGATCTGTATGATAAAAACTTCAAGTCTCTGAAGAAAGAAATTAAAGATGATCTCAGAAGATGGAAAGATCTCCCATGCTCATGGATTGGCAGGATCAACATTGTAAAAATGGCTATCTTGCCAAAAGCAATCTACAGATTCAATGCAATCCCCATCAAAATTCCAACTCAATTCTTCAACAAATTAGAAAGAGCAATCTGCAAATTCATCTGGAATAAAAAAAATCCTAGGATAGCAAAAACTCTTATCAAGGATAAAAGAACCTCTGGTGGAATCACCATACCTGACCTAAAGCTTTACTACAGGGTAATTGTGATAAAAACTGCATGGCATTGGTATACTGACAGACAAGTAGACCAATGGAATAGAATTGAAGACCCAGAAATGAACCCACACACCTATGGTCACTTGATCTTTGACAAGGGAGCTAAAACCATCCAGTGGAAGAAAGGCAGCATTTTCAACAATTGGTGCTGGCACAACTCATTGTTATCATGTAGAAGAATGCGAATCAATCCATACCTATCTCCTTGTACTAATGTCAAATCTAAGTGGATCAAGGAACTTCACATAAAACCAGAGACACTGAAACTTATAGAGGATAAAGTGGGGAAAAGCCTTGAAGATATGGGTACAGGGGAAAAATTCCTGAATAGAACAGCAATGGCTTGTGCTGTAAGATTGAGAATTGACAAATGGGACCTCATGAAACTCCAAAGCTTCTGCAAGGCAGAAGACACCATCAATAAGACAAAAAGACCACCAACAGATTGAGAAAGGATCTTTACCTATCCTAAATCAGATAGGGGACTAATATCCAACATATATAAAGAACTCAAGAAGGTGGACTTCAGAAAATCAAATAACCCCATTAAAAATGGGGCTCAGAACTGAACAAAGAATTCTCACCTGAGGAATACCGAATGTCAGCGAAGCACCTGAAAAAATGTTCAGCATCCTTAATCATCAGGAAAGTGCAAATCAAAACAACCCTGAGATTCCACCTCACTCCAGTCAGAATGGCTAAGTTCAAAAATTCAGGTGACAGCAGATGCTGGCAAGGATGTGGAGAAAGAGGAACACTCCTCCATTGTTGGTGGGATTGCAGGCTTGTACAACCACTCTGGGAATCAGTCTGGCAGTTCCTCAGAAAATTGGACATAGTACTACCGGAGGATCCAGCAATACCTCTCCTGGGCATATATCCAGAAGATGTCCCAACCGGTAAGAAGAACACATGCTCCACTATGTTCATAGCAGCCTTATTTATAATATCCAGAAGCTGGAAAGAACCCAGATGCCCCTCAACAGAGGAATGGATACAGAAAATGTGGTACATTTACACAATGGATTACTACTCAGCTAGTAAAAAGAATGAATTTATGAAATTCCTAGCCAAATGGATGGACCTGGAGGGCATCATCCTGAGTGAGGTAACACAATTTGCGAAACATATGAAACTCAAGAAGAATGAAGAATGAAGTGTGGACACTATGCCCCTCCTTAGAATTGGGAACAAAACACCCATGGAAGGAGTTACAGAGACAAAGTTTGGAGCTGAGACGAAAGGATGGACCATCTAGTGACTGTCATATCCAGGGATCCACCCCATAATCAGTTTCAAAACGCTGACACCATTGCATACACTAGCAAGATTTTATCGAAAGGACCCAGATGTAGCTGTCTCTTTGGAGTCTATGCCGGGGCCTAGCAAACACAGAAGTGGATGCTCACAGTCAGCTATTGGATGGATCACAGGTCTCCCAATGGAGGAGCTAGAGAATGTACCCAAGGAGCTAAAGGGATCTGCAACCCTATATGTGGAACAACAATGTGAACTAACCAGTACCCCGGAGCTCTTGACTCTAGCTGCATATGTATCAAAAGATGGCTTAGTCGGCCATCACTGGAAAGAGAGGCCCATTGGACATGCAAACTGTATATGCCCCAGTATAGGGGAACGCCAGGGCCAAAAAAAATGGGAATGAGGGGGTAGGGAAGTGGGGGGGGGGGTATGGGAGACTTTTGGTCTAGCATTGGAAATGTAATTGAGGAAAATATGTAATAAAAATATTAATAAAAAATCAAATGCCATATAACTTACATTAATATAATCAAGCGGAACTCCCAAATCAGTTGTTCAAAATAATTGAACATTATTTATTGTAAAATGTATAATAAATACTCACTAATAGACATACAGTAACCAGTATTTGGTAACTAAAAAAACAGAAAAGCAATTGTTAAATGAGATAGAAATGTAAGAATGAATGACAAAGAGAAGACAAAGAGCGTTATCTGAAACAAGGGGAATGAAAGAATACAGAAGTTAGAAGAACTAAAGAGTGATTATGTAGTAATAATATTTAACCTAAATAAAGTTCAGCAAGTATGTGTTAAAATATGAAGACAAAATATGATGAAGAGCAATTTGTAGGAATTTTAATTCTATTTGTCTTTTGGGTTGGATTTATCCTGTAGTCTACCATATTTAGCATACAGCTTAAGCATAAAATAAGTTAGGCATTGTATACTAGGAGTTCATAGTCCTGGTTGTGAACTAATTAGATGGGAGATAAGAAAAATTAAGCAGAGAAAGATGATTCGTAATTGTCTTTATAGGTAGATTAATTTGATGGCTATATTTACATATTAAATCAACATCTGTCAAATAATCAGCATGCTTTTCTTTTTGGGGGAGAGGGGAATTTAAGGAAAGCTTTATTAAATACTAAATACTGACCAAGAGATGGACTTTGGTCAGGACCATTACCTAGAATTTCCCAGCTGAGATAGGCTTCGTGCCTTGTGTTTCAGGGACTTAAAAGGACAAGACTATAGACCACAGTACTTTCCCATAAGGCTTTGTTATTTTCCAGAACTGCAATTCTCAGCATTCCAGGATATTACCTGATTCCTGAGCAGGTGGGACTTTCAAGCTATTATCTAAACTTCTCTTTGTTGAGTATTTTGTTACTTGATTTTTTAAAGGTAAAATAAATATTTATATATAATTTGTATTATATTTAGCTTTTATTGAACTGACAGGAAAAAATCAGTGATATTGGGACACTGGAAAAATCTGTTTTTTATTAGACATTTTTTAATTTACATTTCAAATGTTATTCCTTTTCCTGGTTTCCCCTCTGAAAAACCCCTATTCCATCCCCCCTCCCCTGTCACTTCTCACCAACCCACCCAGTCCAGCTTCCTTTTCCTGGCATTCCTCTACACTGGGACACCAAGTCTTCTTAGGAACAAGGGCCTCTCCTCCCATTGATGCCCAACAAGGCCATCCTCTGCTACTTATGCAGCCGGAGCCATGGGTCCTCCATGTGTACTTTTTGAGAAAGGATATAGAAATAATAGTATTGCTAAATTTCAAATGACTGCTTTAAATCAGTTCTAAGTGCTTTAAAAATATCACAGAAAATATATTTTTAAAAGTTAACAAAAATACATTATTGTAATATTATTTATTTTGAGAATATAATATGCCTATATTATGAAGTGAAATAAATCAATACAATATATATTCAAATACCATTCAGTAATTTAGTCAATATTTTATGAGAGCTTCTTTCTGTCAGAAATGGTAAAGAAATAAGAAATTTGAAAGTTAAAGGTGTTGTGTAACGAGACCTTTCTTATTTTGGAGACATGTATTGTGGCAAAAATAATATGGCCCTGTAATATTTCCATTAAATTGAATACTGAAGACATCCCAAGAACTATGAGGATGTATTTTAAAATTTGTATTTGACTATCCTAAAATACATAAAACATATGAACTTACAGATGCATGATTTTCCAAAGTTAAAGAAAAGATGAACTAAATCATTAAAAGCTATTTATAACAAGCAATGAAATAAACAATGTAACAAAGTAATATCTATACTCCTCAAGTTATTGTGAAACTTGAAAAGTTTGCATTTGCAAACTCTTTCACTAAGCTAACACTACACTATCAGTAAGACTAGGTAAGGTCCCAGTGGAAAAAAAATGTCTGTGACAAAATCCAAATTTTGTTCATATTTTAAATCCTAAAGGACCCAGATATGGCTGTCTGTTGTGAGACTATGCCGGGGCCTGGCAAACACAGAAGTGGATGCTCACAGTCAGCTATTGGATGGATCACAGGGCTCCCAATGGAGGAGCTAGAGAAAGTACCCAAGGAGCTGAAGGGATCTGCAATCCTATAGGTGGAAGAACAGTATGAACTAACCAATACCCCGCCAGAGCTTGTGTCTCTAGCTGCATATGAATCAGAAGATGGCCTAGTCGGCCATCAGTGGAAAGAGAGGCCCATTGGTCATGCAAACTTTATATGGCTCAGTACAGAGGAATGCCAGGGCCAAGAAGTGGGAGTGGGTGGGTGGGGGAGTGGGTGGGGGAGCGTGTGATGGACTTTTGGGATAGCATTGGAAATGTAAAAGAAATAAATACCCAATTTTTTAAAAAGAGCTAGGAATAAAACACAATAGCAAAAGCATGATACGGTCATAAAATTAGACACATTAATTAATGGATTCAAATTGAAGCCTCGGTCATAGGTCTACACACTCTGGGATACATATTTAACAACAAAGAAATACAGTCTGAGAAAAAGACAGCATCTATAGCTAAGTGTGCTGGAGAAACTGGATGACTAATATAATAGGTGACCCTGGACTAAACTCAAATCCAAAAGAATCAAAGTCCTCAACCTAAGGCCAAATACCGTGAATCTAGCAGAAGAGAAAGGGGTTAGTCAAACTCATTGGAAAAGGAGAAGACTTTCTAAACAGAACACTAATAACAGAGTCACTAAGACCTTTAATTAATAAATGGGACATCATAATATTAAAAATCTTCTGTATGGCAAAGTTTCAAGATTGCTCGAAATATCACCTTATTACATTCAAGACTTGTTTTGATTGCAAAAAAAAATAACAATTGTTTAGTTCTGTAAATATGGGCAAGGACCAATTACTTGGGGGGTTCATAATCCCCTAAGGTGAACATGTTTCTTTTCTAAGTGGAAAAACTATCAACTGCATTCTACATTAATATCTCTGTATGTATGTATTTGTGCAGTTCTAGGACATTATTATCTTGACATTTTCCATCTCATTTGCTTTGTTTGCTCCTTATATGACAACTTAGATTAAAGGAACTATACTATTGCATTAAATACCTTGAAGCAATGAAGGAATTTACTATTTCTTAAAGTATGGAAAATAAATGACTCAACCACATTTAGTACATTTATATCATATTCCTTACCACTAGACTTAGGAAACATCATGAAAGATGGACCTGGAAGTGTTTAAGAAACATAGTTTAGAGAATAGCATATAGAAATAATGTGTTTTGTACATGACACAGTTACGCATCAATTTACAACAATTAACTCACAGATACAGTAGTTATTTGTAAAAGAATTCACAATACCAAAATATCATTTCGGCTTTGGGGGAGGGAGTTCATAAGTCCTTGATCTTTTTGCATTTTTCCTTATTTTTATTATTTAAATGCATTGTGTACATCAAGCATATTAATAATATTTAATATTTTGAGAATCAAATAATATATAAAAATTGTTCAAATTCTATATTTATATCCTTTCATAACACTAAAATATCATTAATGAATATGTAACACTAACCACAACTGAGGATCCTATATTTAATATTGAATATTAAATTGTTTCAAAAGACACAAAATATTCTTTGGGAATTAAGCATAGTAAAAGAGCATAAAATATTAAAATGCATCATTAAGAAATATGTTAAAAAGCCCTTGTATAGGCCAGTTCGTGTGTCAACTTGACACAGGCTGGAGTTATCACAGAGAAAGGAGTTTCAGTTGGGAAAGTGCCTCCACGAGATGCAGCTGTGGGCCTTTTTCTCAATTAGTGATCAAGTGGGAGATGCCCCTTGTGGGTGGTACCATCTCTGGGTTGTTAATCTTGGGTTCTATTAGAGAGCAGGCTGAGCAAGCCAGGGGAAGCAAGCCAGTAAAGAACATCCCTCCATGGCCTCTGCATCAGTTCCTGCTTCCTGACCTGCTTGAGTTCTAGTCCTGACATCCTTTGGTGATCAACAGCAATGTGGAAAGTGTAAGCTGAATAAACCCTTTCCTCTAAAACTGCTTCTTGGTCATTATGTTTGTGCAGGAATAGAAACCCTGACTAAGACAGCCCTAATAGGATACTACCTGACATAGTAAGAGAATATTGAAAATGCATTATATGTTTATGTACATTGTCTAACAATCAGTTTACTTAAAAATTATTAACAGTGTTTTTAGGAGACAAGATATTTTATCAGTAAGTATATTTTAAGAATTAGAAAGGACAATCTGCAAATTCATCTTGAATAACAAAAAACCTAGGATAGCAAAAGCTCCTTTCAATGATAAAAGAACTTCTGGTTGAAACATCATGCCTGACCTAAAGCTGTACTACAGAGCAATTGTGATAAAAACTGAATGGTACTGGTATAGCCACAGACAAGTAGACCAATGGAATAGAATTGAAAACCCAGAAATGAATCCACACACCTATGGTCTCTTGATCTTCGACAAGGGAGCTAAAACCATCCAATGGAAAAAAGACAGTATTTTCAACAAATAGTGCTGGCACAACAGGCAGTTATCATGTAGAAGAATGTGAATTGATCCATTCCTATCTCTCTGTACTAAGGTCAAATCTAACTGGATCAAGGAACTCTACATAAAACCAGAGACACTGAAACTTATAGAGGAGAAAGTGGGGGAAAGCCTCAAAGATATGGGCACAGGGGAAAAATTCCTGAATAGAACAGAAGTGGCTTGTCCTGTAAGATCGAGAATCGATAAATGGGACCTCATAAAATTGCAAAACTTCTGTAAGGCAAAAAACACCATCAATAAGACAAAAAGGCCACCAACAGATTGGAAAAGAATCTTTACCTATCCTAAATCAGATAGGGGACTAATATCTAATATATATATATATGTATATAGATATAAAGGGGGATATATATATATATATATATATGTATATATATATATATATATATATATATATATATATATATATATATATATATATATATATAAAGAAGGTGGACTCCAGAAAATCATATAACCCCATTAAAAATGGGGCTCAGAGCTAAACAAAGAATTCTCACCTGAGGAATACCGAATGGCTGAGAAGCACCTGAAAAAATGTTCAGCATCCTTAATCATCATGGAAATGAAAATCAAAACAACCCTGAGATTCCACCTCACACCAGTCAGAATGGCTAAGATCAAAAATTCAGGTGACAGCAGATGCTGGCAAGGATGTGGAGAAAGAGGAACACTCCTCCATTGTTGGTGGAATTGCAAGGTTGTACAACCACTCTGGAAATCAGTCTGGCAGTTCCTCAGAAAATTGGACATAGTACTACCGGAGGATCCTGCAATACCTCTCCTGGGCATATATCCAGAAGATGTCCCAACCGGTAAGAAGGACACATGCTCCAATATGTTCATAGCAGCCTTATTTATAATAGCCAGAAGCTGGAAAGAACCCAGATGTCCCTCAACAGAGGAATGGATACAAAAAATGTGGTACATTTACACAATGGAGTACTACTCAATTATTAAAAGGAATGAATTTATGAAATTCCTAGCCAAAGGGATGGACCTGGAGGACATCATCCTGAGTGAGGTAACCTAAGCACAAAAACTTCCATGATATGTACTCACTGATATGTCGATATTAGCCCAAAAACTTAGAATACCCAAGATACAAGATACAATTTGCAAAACACATGAAACTCAAGAAGAACGAAGACCAAAGTGTGGACACTTTGCTCCTTAGAATTGGGAACAAAACACTGATGGAAGGAGTTACAGAGACAAAGTTTGTAGCAGAGATGAAAGGATGGACCATCTAGAGACTGCCATACCTGGGGATCCATCCCATAATCAGCCTCCAAATGCTGACACCATTGCATACACTAGCAAGATTTTGCTGAAAGGACCCTGATATAGCTGTCTCTTATGAGGCTATCTATGATCAGCCTAGCAAACACAGAAGTGGATACTCACAGTCAGCTATTGGATGCATCACAGGGCCCCTATTGGAGGAGCTAGAGAAATTACCCAAGGAGCTAAAGGGGCCTGCAACCCTATAGGTGGAACAACAATATGAACTAATCAGTACTCCCCAGACCTAATGCCTCTAGCTGCATATGTATCAGAAGATGGCCTAGTCGGCCATCATTGGAAAGAGAGGCCCATTGGTCTTGCAAACTTTATATGCCTCAGTACAGGGGAACGCCAGGGCCAAGAAGTGGGAGTGGGGGGAGGGTAGGGGAGTGGGGGGGAGGGTATGGGGGACTTTTGGGATAGCATTGGAAATGTAAATGAAGAAAATACCTCATAAAAAAAGAAAAAAAAAGAATTTCAAAATTAGAAATCTCTTTGAAGTTAAACATGAAGAAAATGCTAATTTCAAGCACAGTGTGAAGAATTATCAATAATATTTCCATGACGGTTTTAGAACACGATTTTAATATTTTCAACTGTTAATTTTCAACAAACATAATAATTATTTTAAGATATATTTGTTGTTGTTATGTCTCCCTTTTTATTTCTAATTTTATTATTTGGATACTGCCTCTATGCCCTGTGGTTAGTTGGCTAAGGGTTTATCTATCTTGTTGATTTTCTCAAAGAATGAGCTCATGGATTTGTTGATACTCTATATAGTCTCTTTTTGTTTCTTTTTCGTTGATTTCAGCCCTGAGTTTGATTTATTTCCTACCCTATACACTACTTTGGTGTATTTGCTATAGAACTTTCAGGTGTGTTGTCAAGCTACTAGTGTTTGCTCTTTCAAGTTTCTTTTTGTAGGCACTCAGAGCTATGAGTTTTCCTATTAGGACTGCTTTCATTGTGTCCCTTAAGTTTTGGTATGATGTGTCTTTTTCACTGAGGTGTGTTTCCTGTATGCAGCAAAAATGATGGGTTCTGTTTAAGTATCCAGTCTGTTAGTCTATGTCTTTTTATTGGGGAATTGAAGTCACTAATATTAAGAGATATTAAGGAAAAGTGATTATTATTTCCTGTTATTTTTGTTGTTAGAAGTAGAATTATGTTTGTGTGGCTATCTTCTTTTGGGGTTTTGAGCCCTTGTGAGTCCAACTAGTGAAAATCTATTGGGTTTGTGAGTCCTTGTGAGTCCAGCTATCTGAAAAGCTATTAAAAGTGGATAATCCTCTGGAGAAGTGTCTGTTTTCATTATGTGTTTGACTCTTGATAGTCTAACTATAGTCTCATAAGTTGTACCATATATTTGAGTATACAGTCAGCACTAATTAGACTTAGAAGATTTCTTTTAAAATAAAATTTAAAAGATGGGTACAATAGTTTTTGATACTCCTATTCTGAGAAGGTGCCCATTTCTAGCTTATTTGTCCAACTTACTTGGTTTGTTTAAGTATCTTGTAAAAGGTTCAGTCTTTAAATATTTAGTTTCAAAATTACACAGACACAACTGAGCATAAGATGTTGTTAATATTGGCATGAAATTGTAGGAGAAATTATAGTCAATGAGAACAAATAGGAAATATTTAAGAGCCTTGGTGAAGAGTGTACATAATTTTATGTAGTTTTCAAGGACATAAAATAGGAAAATGGATTTCCTATTAGAGATTCAAGAAATTCATCCTATCTCTTGAGCATTGTAAGGCCTTTCCAGAGACTCCAGAGCACACAGTAGACTCAATGTCCATGATGTTCATGTGTCTAATGGCATTGTAGGAAACAAAAACAGCTAAAGAAGCATGCCTGGACTGGCTGGATGGTTATGCAAACAAAGCTAGTGTTTACTTGCTTACTTTATTAATGACAGGCAGGTGTGCATTGCATTTTCTCTGTTGCAGAATCAATAGATTCATTTTTATTACACAAGTAAGGAGATACATTCTGTTTCTGCTAGGTAATTTTAATACATTTATAAGTCTATTGTGTACCACCGTTTTGTAGAAAAGCATGCATGTGCATAGTGACTTTGAAAAAGTAACATGTCTAAAACACACAGAAATGGATGACAATAAATGCAGACCATGATATTAATTCTTTATCCTAACCTAAAGGAATGATACTTTTTATAGCTAAGGTTTTCTGAAAGGAAAGTATAAATAAAGCTTCGATTGGGGAAAAATAAAATAAAAATAAAATAAGGATAAAACAGAGAAAAAGAAGAAAGAAAGAAACAAATTATGATAGAAAGGGAAAAGTTTGCTTCTAATTGTTTCTGGTTAACTGTCTTTTATGAACCAAATCATTATAATTCAGATTATTATGTAATATTCATTAGTATTTTGTATACCCAAAAATCCCACCAGAAATTAATTTTGTACTAGTTCTTTTTAATCTAAAAGTTGTTTGTGTATTCCACAATCATTAATATTCAAAGAGATACTCTAGTAATACATTTGATGAGGTGATAATATGTATAAACTGGATGTCTCACCAAGCAATATTTACTCATATTTATAGTTGCTAGCTTTTATGAATATATTGTTATAATCTGATTCATTAGTAATTATGCATATCAAGTTATGCTTGAATATGAGGTGCAAGTATCATCCACCATTATGTGTATATTCTTATTTGTTCTCCTTCCCCACTGCTTTCTTACAAGACTATGCACAGCTTCTGTTGGTACCCTTTGTTCTTCCTGTGTAAATAGTATTCTGATATTTCTTCTTGTTTTTCTGCCCTTACTTTTCTATACTAATTTTATTCTACTCTCATGGTCCCCTTTTTAAATATTCATTATCTACACACACACACACACACACACACATGAGTGTGGTTTGAGTTAGACTGTCTCCCATATGTTCAATATGTTACTGGCAATTTAATTTGTATGTACTTGAATGCATACTTTGTCTCTGTTTCTGTCTCTCTGTCTCTGTCTCTCTCTGTCTCTCTGTCTGCCTCTCTCTCTCTCTCTCTCCCTCTCTCTCTCTCTCTCTCTCTCTCTCTCTGTGTGTGTGTGTGTGTGTGTGTGTGTGCTTGTGCTCAAATATGGAGAAGACAGAGGCTGACATTTGGTGTCTACTTCTATTACTGTACACCGTGTCATTTGAAACAGGCACTCTCACTAAATTAAAGCTTCTAATGTGTCTAGATAGACTGGCCATCAACCTCTGGGGATCTGTACATCTTCACCTTCCCAGTACTGATATAGACATGCATGGCAATGCCTAACTTTCACATGGGTGATGGGAATCTAAATTTAGGTTCTATTGATTGCACAGCAAGGACTTTCTCAATGAGCAATCAGCCCAGCCTCATGTAATTATGTTTTCATACAAAATTCAATGATTTAATATGTAGACCCATCCATTAAATACTTAAAGAGACCATAAAGGATGAATATACACAAAAAAGAAATTTGCCCTCCACTGTTTATGGATACTTCTTTTAACACTGGCAAAATTGTGCTTGACAGTATTAAAATTGCCATCAATTATATGAATCCTGTATCTTACTTGACAGTTCTTAGCCTACATATCCTGGGAGCATCCTCATGGGGCTTCATATTCAAGGAATCTTGAGAGCTATTTTTCAAAGGAATGAAGAAAAGATGACAATGTAAATAGAATTAGAGGTGTGAGGTCTCAGCAGTATTGTATCAGGATTTCTCTTTTTGTTGCTTTGTTGTATGAGTGTGTAAGAGAGGGGAGAGTTGTCAGAGAATACACTTTGGACAACTAAAAGAAGGCTATATCAAGCTAAGCAGAATATCTACTATTTGTCTCATGCCAATACTTTAGGATGTATGTATCCATTAGCTACAAAGCAATGAAAAGTGACTACTTAAGAATAATCTGTGACTATAAAAATTCTACTGTAATCTTAGAGAAATTTTCAAATTTCATTTCATCCATTCTCATTTCACAGGAAACTTGTTACTTGACTATTAGATTGTTCATGATTTTATATTCTCTCCAATTATTGCATTTCTCAATTTATTTACTCCCAGAAATGTATTCAGAATTTATGCTTCAGTTATTATTTTGATTCTATTCCAGGAAAATATACTTTTTTAAAATTTTCACATATTTCCTGTATTTTCTTAGAAGTCATCACAATTCTTAGAGCTCAGATACCCTATTTTTGTTTAGTAGGTTTTCAGTATGGGGTCAGGACATAGAGAATAATTAGTAAGGTTTGGAGCCTCTTAACACATTGTGAGTGCTATTCTCACTAGGAAATAAAAACCAAGTATACATTTCAAATGCTATCCCCTTTCCTATTTTCATCTCTGAAAATCCCCTCCCCTCTCCCCCTTACTCTGCTCCCCTCACTCCCCCCCACTCCCAATTCTTGGCCCTGGCATTCCCCTATACTGGGGCATAAAACCTTCACAAGACCAAGGGCCTCTCTTCCCATTGATGACCGACTAGGCCATCCTCTGCTACATATGCAGCTAGAGACATGAGTCCCACTATGTGTTTTCTTTGGTTGGTGGTTTAATCCCAGGGAGCTCTGGGGGTACTGGTTAGTAAATAGTGTTATTCCACCTATAGGGATGCAGATTTTCAGAAAGGAAAGTTGGAAAGTGGATAACATTTGAAATGTAAATAAAGGAAATATATAATTTTTAAAACAGGAAAAAGAAAAACAACAGAAAAGAAATGTAACATAGTTACCAAAGAATCAAGCAAACACAAACACACACACACACACACACACACACACACACACACACACACACACACACACACACTGGGTATTCTGAATATATGTATTGCCAGTGTGAATCATATCATTTTCTTCCTTTATATGCATATCATATGTAGTGCACAATCTTTAGACGTTATATCTTTGCTCCTTTCGAATTTTTTCTTTAATCATCTTTTATAGTACAGATTTTATCCACCTCCTGGTCCACCCTCCGACTGTTCCACATCCCACAACCCCTTCCAGCCCCTTCCTGCCATCTCCAAGAGGATATCCCCACCCCCCAACCCCCAACCATACCTTCCCACTCCCTGGGTCCTCACGTCTCTCTAGGTTTAGGTATTATCTTTTCTGACTTAGTCCAGACCTGGCAGACCTCTGCTGTATATATGTTGAGGGCCTTATATCAGCTGGTATATGCTGTCTTGTTGGTGGCACAGTGTCTGAGAGATTCTGAGGGGGTGGGGTTGGCAGGTTAATTGAGACTGCTGGTCTTCCTATGGGGTCACCCGTCTCCTAAGCTTTGTCCAGCTTTTCCCTAATTTAACCACAGGGGTCACTAGCTTTTGTCCATTGGTTGGGTGTAAATATTTTCATCTAACTCTTTCAGCTGCTTATTGAGACTTTCAAAAGGCAGTCATGATAGTCCCCTGTTTGTAACAACACCATAGTATCAGCAATAATGTCAGACCTTCAGGCATCCCCCTGAGCTAAATTTCAATTTGAGCCTGTTGCTGGACTTCTTTTTCCTCAGGTTCTTCTCTATTTTTGTTCCTGCAGTTCTTTCAGGCAGAACAATTAGAAGTCGGAGTTTTTAACTGTGGAATGGCAACCCCATCCCTTCACTTAATGCCCTGTCTTTCTACTGGAGGTGTACTCTACAAGTTCCCTCTCCCCACAGTAGTCCATTTCATTTAAGGTCCATTCCTTTGATCTTGAGAGTTTAGTTATGTTCCCCTTTTCCCCTCCCTCTTGCCTTTCCCATTCAGGTCCCTCTTTCCCATCCCCACTGCTATGATTGTGTTCTTCTCCCTCCCAAGTGGGACTGAGGCATCCTCACTTGGGCCCTTCTGCTTGTTAGAGTTCTTGAGTTCTGGGGATTATATCCTGGAAATTCTGTAATTTTTGGCTAATAGTCACTCATTAGTGCATAGATATCATGTATTTCCTTTTGAGTCTGAGTGACCTCACTCAGGATGATATTTTCTAGTTCCATCCACTTACCAGCAAAACTCAGGATACCCCCGTTCTTTTTTTTTTGGGGGGGGGGGCTTTCGAGACAGAGTTTCTCTGTATAGCCCTGGCTGTCCTGGAACTCACTTTGTAGACCAGGCTGGCCTCGAACTCAGAAATCTGCCTGCCTCTGCCTCCTGAGTGCTGGGATTAAAGGCGTGCTCCACCACACCAGGCTGATATCCTCGTTCTTAATGGCTGAGTTCCATTGTGTAAATGAAACAAATTTACTGTATCCATTCTTCTATTGTGGGCCATCTGGGTTGTTTCCAGCTTCTAGCTCTCACAAAAAAAAAAAAAAAAAAAAAAAAAAAAAAAAAAAAAAAAAGCTGCTATGAACATAGTGAAACACAGCCCCTATGGCATGGTGGGGCATCTTTTGGGCATATGCCCAATAGTGGTGTAACTATGTCTTCAGGTAAATCTATTTTATATTTTCTGAGGAATCTCCAGATTGATTTAAAGAGTGGTTGTACCATTTTGCAGTCTCACCAGCAATATGTTCCTCTTTCTCCACATCCTCGACAACATGTGCTGTCCTCTGAGTTTTGATCTTAACAGTTGTGACTGGTGTGAGGTAGAAATCTCATGGGTGGTTTGATTTGCATTCCCTGATGACTAAGAACTTTGAACATTTCTTTAAGTGTTTCTCAGCCATTCAAGATGTCTCTGTTTACTTATATACCCCATCTTTTGATTCCATTATTTGGTTTTTTTGTAATTAGCTTCTGAGTTTGTAATACATTTTGGATATTAATCCTATATCAGATGTGTGGTTAGTGAAGTTTTTTTTTCCAAATCTGTAGGTTGACAATTTGCCCTATTTGCTATGTCCTTTATCTTACAGATGCTTTCTAGTTTCATGAGGTCCCATTTATCAATTCTTGATCTGAAAGCATGAGTCATTAGAGTTCTCTTTAGAAAATTTCCCCCTGTGCCTATGAGTTTGAGGCTCTTTCTCATTTCTTTTCTATTAGATTAACTCTATCTGGCTTTATGTTGAGGTCCTTGATCTTCTTGGAGTTGAGTTTTGGGCAAGGTGACAAATGTGGATCCGTTTTCATTTTTCTATGTACATATTGCCAGTTAGATTAGCACCATTTATTGATGATGCTTTCTTTTTTCCGTTGTATATTATTGGCTTCTTTGTCAAAGATCAGGTGTTGGTAAGTGTGAGGTTTTATTTCTGATTATTTAATTCTATTCCACTGATCAACCTGTCTGTCTCTGTATCAGTACTATAGAGGCTTTTTCACTATTGCTCTGTAGTATAGCTTGAGGTCAGGGATGGTGGTTCCCCCAGAAATTCTTCTATTGTTAAGGATTGTTTTTGCTATTCTGGGATTTTTAATTTTCCAGGTGAATTTGAGAATTGCTCTTTCCATGTTTATGAAGAATTTGTTGGGATTTTGAAGAGAATTGAGTTGAATCTGTAGATTGCTTTTGGTAAGATGGCCACTTTTTACTGTGTTAATTCTGCCAATCTATGAACTTGGGTAATATCTCCATTTCAGAAATCTTCTTCAATTTCTTTCTTGACAGTCTGGAAGTTCTTGTCATATAAATCTTTCACTTGTTTGGTTAGAGTTACCCCAACATATTGTATATTATTTGGGACCATGTGAAGGGTGTTGTTTACCTAATTTCTTTCTCAGCCTATTTATCATTTCTATGAAGGAAGGCTACTGATTTGAGTTAATTTTATGTCCAGTCACTTTGCTGAAGTTGTTTATCAGCTATAGAAGTTCTCTGATATAATTATTGGGGTTTCTTATGTATACTATCATATCATCTGCAAACAGTGATACCTTGACTTCTTTGCCAGTTTGTATCACCTTGATCTCCTTTTGTCTTATTGCTCTAGCTAACACTTTGAGTACTATATTGAATAGATATGGGGACATTGAGCATTCTAGTCTTGTCCCTGATTTTAGTGTGGTTGCTTCAAGTATCTCTCCATTTTATTTGGTATTAGTTGTTGCTTTCCTATAAATTGCTTTTATTGTGTTTAGGTATATGCAACAAATTCCTGATCTCCCCAATACTTTCAACATGAAGGGGCGTTGTATTATCTCAAATGATTTTTCAGCATATATGGAGATGATTATGTGTTTGTTTTTATTTGAGTTTGTTTATATAGTGGATTATGTTAATGGATTATCTTATACTGAACAAACTTTGCATCCCTGGAATGTTGCCTACTTGATCATGGCAAATGACAGTATTGATGTGTTCTTGATTTCAATTTGTGAGAATTTTATTGATATTTGTAAACAAAATTGGTCTGAAGTTCTCTTTTATTGTTGGGTTCTTGTGTGGTTTCGCTATCAGAATAATTGTGGCTTCATAGAATGAATTAGGTAGTGTTCCTTCTCTTTCTATTTTATGGAATATTTTGAGGAATATTGGTAATAGGTCTTCTTTGAAGTTCTGGTAGTATTCAGCACTAAAGCCATCTTGCCCTGAGACATTTTTTGGTTGAAATGGTTTCTTTTTGTTTGTTTGTTTTATTTGTTTTTTTTTTTTTTTTGCTTTTCTATTTCCTTAAGGGATATGTGGTGTATGTCTATACAATCATTCATTTCACCTAGATTTTTTAGTTTTGCTGAATATAAGCTTTTGTAGTAGGATATGATGATTTTTTGAATTTACTCTGTTTCTATTTTATCTCCCTTTTCACTTCTGATTTTGATAATTTGGATACTGTCTCTGGGACCTTTAGTTAATTTGACTAGGGGTTTATCTATCTTGTTGATTTCTTCAAAGACCCACCTTTTTGATTTTGTTGATTCTAGATATTGTTCTCTTTGTTTCTATTTGGCTGATTTCGGCTCTGAGTTTGAGTATTTTCTTCCATCTATTCCTCTTGGGTATGTTTGTTTCTTTTTGTTCTAGAGCTTTCAGGTGTGCTGTTAAGTTGCTAGTATAGGATATCTCCAATTTCTTTTCTCTTATCTCTTCCTCTATAATCTCTACATGGGTCCTAAAATGTATATTTGTGCCAGTGTCTAGCAACTGCACTTCCTTCAATTCTTTCATGCTATTGCACATCCCTGATTAGTATTTGTTGTTCTGAAATATATTTTCAAATTTATTCAATGCATGGCCTCTAGTTAGAGAGATTTTGCTATGTGGATGCACTAATCGATCTGCAGTGTTTTCACACAGTCCCATCCTTCTTAGTTCTTATATTTAACCTACATGGCACTTCTTCCTTCTTCTTATTCTATAATTCTTAGAAAAATTAATATGCCTTCTTGCCGTGCTTTTGTGTGGTACATATATAGGCTTAGAGTTATATTCTTCAATTTGTAACCTTTCATCTCCATGGTCAGCAATATATGCTGCCTAAAGTAGAGTTGTGAATGCCCCCCTTTTTCTTCCCTGTTTTTCACTGATATCCTTGTGAATGAAATACTATCACAACCTCTAGACCATTAAAGAGCAGCCATAGTTACCATTCATCTTGAATCTCCAATAATTGAAGCTTTTTACTGGTGCATACCTTTCTAGTACATGCAGGGTTTGTTTCTTGCATAAGATTTTCGGGATAATTAATAAGTGGTAAAGTATATATTTTACATTTAAGAATGAATTATGTTCTCAAAATTCTAAAAATATAATTTTTCAGTAAAGGATGATAAGGTCCTTCAAAGTATAAAGTTAACCATCAGTTTATTATGAAAACATGTTAAAAAGTGTAACTAAATTTTTGCAACATGTCACATAATGAATTAACTATGTTTTAAGTACAAGATTGCAAATTTCTCAACTAGGAAGAATGATAAATCTTTTGAGTCACTTACACACACACACACACACACACACACACACACACACACATATATATCAGAAATTTTGCTCTTAGACATTCCAGTAAGTCCAACCCATGATGTTTTTGGCTGTCTGGATTTCTACTCCCTTTTATTAAACTGGTTTTTCTACAAAATGTTGTTATTTGTCTACTTTTAAAATAAAAATAGAGTCCAGAGTTTTGATCAAAAATTATGAAGTATTTAAAATATCCTCACCTTAGGAAGATCTGATCCCAATGTGAGAATAATTTGTGTATACATATTTTGAAGTTTATTTTCAGAGGAAAGGGTTAAAAATTCTTATCTCTTCTCAAAGTTAAAATGTTTTCAACTAAAACTAAATCTCTTGCCAAGACAGGTTGGGATTCTTTTGGAGTCAATGAAAAAAAAATAAAGTTAAATATTTTCTTTATGCTACCAAGTAAGAACTTTTAAAAAGTTTATATAACAAGTTGTGATTGATCTGCAGAGAGTGATCACACATTTAGAGATTCCCCTGTGAAATACCAAGCTGTCTGAATGTTATAGGCATCATTGAGTTTTCTTAAAAATAAACAGGATTGAATGTGCCTGTTAGCAGTTGAAAAATGGAGATCAGAATTGTCACAGAAATTCAATACATTGACATATTTTTTTTAATGGAAAGATTACTGTCCGTTCATGAACAATTACTTGTACATTTACCTCTATTCTGCTGATGGAAGCAGAAATGCTATTGGATATAAAGAATGAAGGCAGATTCCCAAACTCTTTTTATTCACATTGACAAAGGGTTTTGTTGTTGTTGTTGTTGTTTTTGTTGTTGTTGTTAGAGATGACTACAGACATGTTATTACTGAACAAAATTTTGTGAACTCATTAGTTCATTTAATTGATTTTTGAGAGTTTTTTAAAATCATTTCACATGTTCTTTTACAAAAGGTAAAAGTTTCTTCAGAGTATCAGTTTAAGTCAAAATATTTTTTTTCAGTTTTATGTTGATGACTATACTCATGGTCTAATTATGTTATGTAAATTGGTAGTTCATGTTGCTCCTTCAAAAAAGGAAAAGGCTAGAATGTGTAGGGTGATCTAAAAAAGGAAACAGTTTTACACATTAAGCAAATGAGAAAAATGATTGAAGTATTTTTATCCATGTTTAGCAATTGTATGGGCATCTGTGTACTCTAAAAAAATGTATGTACAAAAGAAATTTTCATTATTATTTATATATAGTTTTATGTGTCTTACAACTTAAAACATACATACATACATATATATATATATATATATATATATACATATACATGTACATATATAAACACATACATGTATATAATATTACATATATGTGATAAAATAATTCCAGAGAATTGATGTCAACTTTTGCATTGAACTAAGAGGTAGAGAAGCATTTGTAAAAACAAAGTGGAAGTAGAAGTCTAGGACCAAACAACAGTCAGGTGGCTGGAGTAGTCCTGTGTATTGTTGGGAATATTTAGTTTCCTGCACTGCACATTTGTTTCCTGGGAGTGAAGGAATCAAAATCAAACCACACTTGAAAAATTCCTTCCAAGAGCATATGAAAATACCCAATTAATCAGATTATATCCACAATTATTTCCAAAACCCATTTTCTAGTTCACTCCTTAGATATCCCGGGCAAAAGATAGAACAAACTATTCAGCTAAAACCTAAAAGCAAAAAACTAATAGCAGGTTCAGACCCACGAAATAGGGTAGAGAAAGACATATTTAAAATTGTCAGGTCTTAGTTTTTTATACTTTTTGGATTTTTTTTTGATGATAGAATTTTTTCATAAAATATATTCTAATTAAGGCTCCCCTTTCCAGACTCACTGTGATTGTTTATCACCTCTCCTCTCACTGGATCCATGGCCTTTCCATCACTCCATAAAAAACAACCTGCAGCTAAGGAATGCCAATGAAAGAAAATGGAATAAATCAAATTAAATCAAACAAAAACAAGTCAGCCAAGATAGAACAATAAAAATAAAGAAAAAAAAATGATGTACCAAATGAAAAGCATAAGTAACAGAAAATTCATACATGATATTCTATAAAACACAAAGCCAACATGAAAAGTAAAAATACATAAACTGATGATCATCATCTTGTGGATAGATAGATGATAGATAGATAGATAGATAGATAGATAGATAGATAGATAGATAGATAGATAGATAGAGATAAAGATATATAGAGAGATATAGAGAGATAATAGATATGAAAAATTCCCTGACACCATGAGACCAAAACTCTCCTAAGATGTCACTGAGTTGTTTTACTGTTGGCCATCTGCTATTGGACTTGAATTCTTTACTTAAAAGTTTTTTTTTTTCCCAGTAGCACTCTCTTGAAGGAAACTGATGTTCTTTTACAAGTGGTTGTTGCCTGTTGGAGATATCTTCTCGGTTAGGGATGAAGACATGTGTCTACTTCTATTTTCAGTTCAATGAAACAATCTGGTGCAGACTAATGAGGTCATTTGCATAGCCCTACAGTCTCTTTGAGATCATAGGTAGATTGGTCCTGCTATGTTTAGAAGAACTTGTTCCCTTGGTGTCCACTATCATGTCTGGCTGTTACAGTCTTTCTGACTTCTGTTGCTCAAGGGAGAGATTTGATGAAGACATCAATTTTATTTAATTGGTTATATTGTTTATTTACATTTCAAATATTATCCCCTCTCCCAGTTCCCCACTCTGCAAAACTCCACTCCAACCCCTCCCCCTGCCGCCATAAGGGTACTCCCCTATCCATGCACTCCAGCCCCACTGCCCTATCATTCCCCAAGCTTGGGCATCCAGCCTTCACACTACCCAGGGTTTTCCCTCCCATTGATGCCAGGTAAGGATGTTCTTCATCACATATACAGCTAGAATCATGGGTTCCTCCATGTGTATTCTTTGGTTGGTGGTTTAGTGTTGGGGCCAGCCTGTGAGGCTTGTTGGAGGTTACAGTTAGTCCCTGAGAACTCTAGAGGATCTATTTGGTCAATATTGTTGTGTCTCCCATGGGGTTGCAAACTCGTTCAGTCCTCCCCCCAACTCCTCCATTGGGGTTCTCATGCTCAGTCCTATAGTTGGCTGCAAGTTTCCACATCTGCATCCATAATGCTCTTACAGAGCCTCTCAGGAGACATCTACATCATGTTCCTGTCAGCCAGCACTTCCCGGGTTGTGTCTGGGTTTGGTGGCTGTACATGTAATGGAACCCCAGGTAGGGCAGTCCCTGGACAGCCTCTCCCTCAGTCTCTGCTCCACATTTTTGTCCCTATGTTTTCATTAGACAGGAACAATTCTGAGTTACATTTTTGTAAAGGGTGTGACATCCTTTTTAAAGCTGAGGTTTCTAAGGTCTCTTTTAAGAACTATCTGGCTATGGATCAAATTGTTCCCATCTAGCCCAGAATGGAGCTTCTATGATGATAGTTGAGCCAGGCACCAATTTATGATCATAGCAGAATATCTTTAAAGTAATTTTATTGATACATTCTTCTATCAGAGCAGTATAATTTAATTTTACACTAGGTCACTGGTTTATCTAGTCTTAGGCACTTGGTAATCCAAGAAGTGTGGGGTATAGGTTCTACCTCATATAGTCAGCCTTAAACTAAATCTGATATAAATTGGTTACTCCCACAAGCTTTATGGTTCCATTGTGCTAGCATATCTTGAAGGCAAGGCATCATTATAATTTAAAGAATTTGTACCTTTGTTCATGCTTACATGTCTCCTTTGATAGAATCCAGAGTACATTATGGTAAGAACAACAATATCCCAAAATTGTGAACATTCTAGGTAGATACCTGCTCAACTCCTTCATTTTCAATGAGTTGTGGAGAGCAATATATATATATATATATATATATATATATATATATATATATATATATATCATATATGTATGTATATGTGTATTGTATATTTATATGCATATGTATTGAATATGTGTATGTGTATGTATACAATCTTGCCAATATCATGGGTTTTTAGGAATTTCCCATGTGATCTCCTTTGTTGAAGAACTCACTCCTGGTAAAGAAATCTACATTTGGTGACAAGAAATGTTCTGTTTGACTCTGTCTCCCTATTATTTGATGTTTTCATTTAGAATGCCTTCCTATTTGTATATACTGTATTAAGTTTCCAAAAGAATCCTCAATTTTTTTTAAATATTGCAGTCCCTCCTCATATTCCTTCTTTTTATTTCCTTTCTCTGCCTCTTCTCATTGATAATTCCACTCCAGTCTCTGCCCTTTCCATCTATAATTATATATTCCATTTCCCTTTTTCTAGGGAGATCTCTCTCTTCCAGCTAGTCCCTTACTCTATACTAATGTCTACTTCCATGAATTGTAGATTGTTCATCATTGACTTAACAACTATTATCCTCATATAAGCTGACACTAGCTTGCTTTGACTGATTTAATTCAATCATAACCTATGTCAGAAAAGATGGGGGGAAGAAAATTTCACCTCAGGGCATTTAGTATGGGATGATTTCACATGTTTGTAGAAACATGCTACTGAACAAATAAATCTTCAATAAATTACAAAAGAACATTTCCTAGAAAATATCTCCAACATTATATTTTATTTTCTTGATAAACAACCAAGCAAACAACCAAATTACTAATGTTATTTCTGTATGTATTTCTGTATATATATTGGCATTTGAATGAATCCTATGATATGTTTGAAAAACCATAAATTTCTTGTTTTAACTATTTTAAAATTTCCTATAAAGGGGTCGTAGGTGGGGTACACTTCCAATGTTTTGCCCCAAGAACACTTTCTGTATGCTTCATGTTTTTAGTTTGTTTTTTTTTTTTTTTAATATATTTCTCCATTTAAGAGACCTTACACTATGTGGACGCCCAACTCGCCAGCAAGGAAGACACCACAACAGGATTCTTCTGCACACGTTTATTGGAAGAGCTTGATAGTGAAGGCGAAAGACCCCAGCCCCAAAACTGGCGCTGCTTATATAGGCCTAGGAGTGGCGTGACTATACCTGATTGGTTGTGCTTTCAGTGCCTCATTACATTCCCCGGGATGGGGTGTGACTTGGCGGGAAACCCTTATGCACATGCACACATTGATTGTTTACTGGAGGGCGGTGGCCAGCAGTAGCCAGCGCCATCTTGTAATGGCGTATGTGGCTTCCCACAACAATATATGCTTTATATAACTTAAATATTACAAATATGGTTTCACAGATGGATAAATGAACATTGTGTCTAATATATATATATATATATATATATATATATATATATATATATATGTGTGTGTGTGTGTGTGTATATATATATATATATATATATATATATATGTGTGTGTGTGTGTGTGTGTGTGTGTGTGTGTGTGTGTGTGTGTATATATATATATATATATATATATATATATATATATATATATATATATATTAAAGAAAAAGTTACAGAGAAGCAATGAAGCCTGGAAAGCGGTGCTCTCAAAGCTGTGGAAATGTGCTTTAACTAATAAAATAGTCTTCATACTTGACTGAGTAAATCCATGCTCCAGCTCTATCCATGGTGATGATATTATTTCCCTTAGCTCACTAGCCAGAAAATATTTGTGGTGTACCACTTGCCAACAGATAATCATCATGTCTGATTACTTTTCTTTTTTACTGTAGCTAGAATATTGTTCTGCCTACATATACTACATGAACATAGTACTTTGGAAAAGAACCTAAGCTTTAGTTCTACATTCAGCAGCGACATTTCAGTATACTGTGCCAATGAATACTTCCATAGTACTGTACTATGCACAAGAGCATATTTTCATTTTTTTATATTTACATAGACTAATGGGTAGAACTGCAGCTTTACAGAATTTTTTATTCATGTATTTCAGATGCCTCCAGAGAAATACTTTACTTTTAAACCATTTGGTTCTTTGCACAGATCTCCAGCAATGTTTGTTGCACATAGAGGCATGCAGGCAAAATACTCACAATCTCACTAAGTATCTAACTAAAACAAATAAATATATAAATAAATAAAATTGTTAATATATATAATACCTTTAAACATTATATTAACTGTCCCCAGTTGTAACCGTAGCAATTAAATGCTGTCATAATTTGAACTCTACCAACATCTCTTCTTCATTTCTTGACCTTATACCTCTCATCAATGTGGACATAGCTCCAATTTTAAAAAAAGAAATGAAAAAAAAAAAAAGAAAAGAAAAGAAAAGAAAAGAAAAGGAAAGGGAATTGTCCTTAAGGTATTCTATGATGTCTGATGAGAATATGAACTGATTGATACTTACTCTAACATATCTATTGTCTGTCACTCTGTCTGTCTGTCTCTATCTCTGTGTAGATATCTCCTCCCTCTATTCTTTGGAATTTAAGATATTTATAGTGTATACTTCTATTGCCGAAGTTATTCCCTATACATTCTTGTAGGGGACAGCAGAGAACCATGTACTTTTTGGTACAAATTGCTCATGATTCTTACTAGAGTCTCTGGGAATCAGAGCTTGAGGTGCACGTTTCTCAGTATTTTAGACAATTCATAAGAGATTACAAATGCTCAATAATATTTATAGAATTAATACCCTCCCTTTAGTAACAAGCACTGTAAAACAGCCAAACTTTTGAAACACCTTAGCATGTGTGTTGAATAAAAATATGAGAATGACCCTATTGCTGTTTAAACTATGTTTGATAGAATTACCAGCAATGCTACTCCTTTTGGAATGCTGTACCAGTACTTCTTAGCCTGTGTGATTTCACACTTATTTCCAGCAATTGCCAACTGCATTGAAAACCGAGAATAGACCAAAATGTCTAGAATCACATTAAGAATATC
The DNA here is from genome assembly GCF_000001635.26 of Mus musculus. Classification (NCBI taxonomy): domain Eukaryota; kingdom Metazoa; phylum Chordata; class Mammalia; order Rodentia; family Muridae; genus Mus; species Mus musculus. The sequence continues at coordinate 79,492,121 of NC_000070.6, read as the reverse complement.
TCTGAGTTTTCTTATATGTGTGGATATATTTGTATTACATATATGCATATATATGTACATATGTAATACAAATGTACATATATATGCATACACATGTAATATATGTGTGTGTGTGCATGCACATGTGTTTATGTATGTGTGTACGTGTGTGTGTGTGTAAGTGTAGTACATTTGACAGTCTATTTTTACTGATGTGGTTCCTTTTGAGGAACATTCTCCATATGATCACATGGTACTTGTAACAATGATTGGTGTATAAATCCATGTTAAAAGCTGTGCTAAATACCTGTAACTATTATCTCATTTAATTATAGTTCAAACTTTGTGGTGACCATTATTTTCATTTTATAGAACCAGGATCTGAAATCTAGAGGTTTCATAGAAAACTGTTTAGGTCACAGGTTGTATTAAAGACAGGAGTTGCACTCAGAATGGAAAGTGAAAGGACTCTGTGTAATAAATTACTTATCAAATTTGGTTATTGTAATTACACATAAGTTCAACTGCTATTTATTTTCACAAAGACTCAACAAAACAGGTCAAATATATCTGCAAGGAACATAATATTTCCATTAATAAAGTTACACAAATAGCAGTATACACTGTGCAAATGTGTATTTTGGAATTTGTGTGTGTGTGGGGGGGAGGTGTTGTTGTTTCTTTCTTTCTTTCTTTCTCTCTCTCTCTCTCTCTCTCTCTCTCTCTCTCTCTCTCTCTCTCTCTGTGTTCTTTTCTCATCTTAACATTATGAACAAATACAAAAGGAAATAAAGAAAGTTGATGAAATTGGGTGAGTTAGTCTAGGAAATTTTCCTCATGCAACTGAAGATTAACTGCTGTAGACATAGAGAATGGATAGAGAGTGGCAACTATTTCAGGTGAAGCAATAGGTCTGGCTTAGGAAGAGTTCTACATAGTACTTTCCTATATGGTAGACAGGCACGAGGCTAACAGAAGAAAGCAGGAACAAAGAAAGGAAGAGGAGTCAAGCAATCTTGTGGGAAGCTTTGTTTTTTCTTTCTCATAAAGTATCCCTACATCTGTAAGAAATGTATACAGTATATGAGCAAAAAAATCTACTCGATGAAAATAAACGAGGCTACCCGGGCCTGATCTGGGGCACAAGCCCCTTCCGCTCCACTCAAGCCCCGGGCTACCTTGCCAGCAGAGTCTTGCCCAACACCCGCAAGGGCCCACACAGGACTCCCCACGGGATCCTAAGACCTCTGGTGAGTGGAACACAGCAACTGCCGCAATCCAATCGTGCGGAACCTGAGACTGCGGTACATAGGGAAGCAGGCTACCCAGGCCTGATCTGAGGCACAAGCCCCTTCCACTTCACTCGAGCCCCGGGCTACCTTGCCAGCAGAGTCACCTGACACCCGCAAGAGCCCACACAGGACTCCCCACGGGATCCTAAGACATCTGGTGAGTGGAACACAACTTCTGCCAGGAGTCTGGTTCCAACACCAGATATCTGGGTATCTTCCCTGCAAGAAGAGAGCTTGCCTGCAGAGAATACTCTGCCCACTGAAACTAAGGAGAGTGCTACCCTCCAGGTCTGCTTATAGAGGCTAACAGAGTCACCTGAAGAACAAGCTCTTAACAGTGACAACTAAAACAGCTAGCTTCAGAGATTACCAGATGGTGAAAGGCAAACGTAAGAATCCTACTAACAGAAATCAAGACCACTCACCATCATCAGAACGCAGCACACCCACCCCACCTAGTCCTGGGCAACCCAACACAACCGAAAATCTAGACACAGATTTAAAAACATTTCTCATGATGATGATAGAGGACATCAAGAAGGACTTTCATAAGTCACTTAAAGAATTACAGGAGAGCACTGCTAAAGAGTTACAGGCCCTTAAAGAAAAGCAGGAAAACACAGCCAAACAGGTAGAAATCATTAAAGAAAAACAGGGAAACACATCCAAACAGGTAATGGAAATGAACAAAACCATACTAGAACTAAAAAGGGAAGTAGACACAATAAAGAAAACCCAAAGCGAGGCAACGCTGGAGATAGAAACCCTAGGAAAGAAATCTGGAACCATAGATGCGAGCATCAGCAACAGAATACAAGAAATGGAAGAGAGAATCTCAGGTGCAGAAGATTCCATAGAGAACATCGACACAACAGTCAAAGAAAATACAAAATGCAAAAGGATCCTAACTCAAAACATCCAGGTAATCCAGACACAATGAGAAGACCAAAATTACGGATAATAGGAATTGATGAGAATGAAGATTTTCAACTTAAAGGGCCAGCTAATATCTTCAACAAAATAATAGAAGAAAACTTCCCAAAAATAAAGAAAGAGATGCCCATGATCATACAAGAAGCCTACAGAACTCCAAATAGACTGGACCAAAAAAAGATATTCCTCTCGACACATAATAATCAGAACAACAAATGCACTAAATAAAGATAGAATATTAAAAGCAGTAAGGGAGAAAGGTCAAGTAACATATAAAGGAAGGCCTATCAGAATTACACCAGACTTTTCACCAGAGACTATGAAAGCCAGAAGAGCCTGGACAGATGTTATACAGACACTAAGAGAACACAAATGCCAGCCCAGGCTACTATACCCGGCCAACCTCTCAATTACCATAGATGTAGAAACCAAAGTATTCCACGACAAAACCAAATTCACACAATATCTTTCCACGAATCCAGCCCTTCAAAGGATAATAACAGAAAAGAAGCAATACAAGGACGGAAATCACACCCTAGAACAACCAAGAAAGTAATCACTCAACAAACCAAACAGAAGACAGCCACAAGAACAGAATGCCAACTCTAACAACAAAAATAAAAGGAAGCAACAATTACTTTTCCTTAATATCTCTTAATATCAATGGACTCAATTCCCCAATAAAAAGACATAGACTAACAGAATGGCTACACAAACAGGACCCAACATTTTGCTGCTTACAGGAAACCCATCTCAGGGAAAAAGACAGACACTACCTCACAGTGAAAGGCTGGAAAACAATTTTCCAAGCAAATGGACTGAAGAAACAAGCTGGAGTACCCATTTTAATATCGGATAAAATCGACTTCCAATGCAAAGTTATCAAAAAAGACAAGGAGGGGCACTTCATACTCATCAAAGGTAAAATCCTCCAAGAGGAACTCTCAATTCTGAATATCTACACACCAAATGCAAGGGCAGCCACATTCATTAAAGACACTTTAGTAAAGCTCAAAACACACATTGCACCTCACACAATAATAGTGGGAGACTTCAACACACCACTTTCATCAATGGACAGATCGTGGAAACAGAAACTAAACAGGGACACAGTGAAACTAACAGAAGTTATGAAACAAATGGACCTGACAGATATCTACAGAACATTTTATCCTAAAACAAAAAGATATACCTGCTTCGCAGCACCTCACGGGACTTTCTCCAAAATTGACCATATAATTGGTCACAAAACAGGCCTCAACAAATACAAAAATATTGAAATTGTCCCATGTATCCTATCAGACCACCATGGCCTAAGACTGATCTTCAATAACAACATAAATAATGGAAAGCCAACATTCACGTGGAAACTGAATAACATTCTTCTCAATGATACTTGGTCAAGGAAGGAATAAAGAAGGAAATTAAAGACTTTTTAGAGTTTAATGAAAATGAAGCCACAACATACCCAAACCTATGTGACACAATGAAAGCATTTCTAAGAGGGAAACTCATAGCTCTGAGTGCCTCCAAGAAGAAACGGGAGAGAGCACATACTAGCAGCTTGACAACACAACTAAAAGCCCTAGAAAAAAAAGGAAGCAAATTCACCCAAGAGGAGTAGATGGCAGGAAATAATCAAACTCAGGGGTGAAATCAACCAAGTGGAAACAAGAAGAATTATTCAAAGAATTAACCAAACGAGGAGTTGGTTCTTTGAGAAAATCAACAAGATAGATAAACCCTTAGCTAGACTCACTAAAGGGCACAGGGACAAAATACTAATTAACAAAATCAGAAATGAAAAGGGAGACATAACAACAGATCCTGAAGAAATCCAAAACACCATCAGATCCTTCTACAAAAGGCTATACTCAACAAAACTGGAAAACCTGGACGAAATGGACAAATTTCTGGACAAATACCAGGTACCAAAGTTGAATCAGGATCAAGTTGACCAACTAAACAGTCCCATATCACCTAAATAGATAGAAGCAGTTATTAATAGTCTCCCAACCAAAAAAAGCCCAGGACCAGATGGGTTTAGTGCAGAGGTCTATCAGACCTTCAAAGAAGATCTAATTACAGTTCTGCACAAACTATTTCACAGAATAGAAGTAGAAGGTACTCTACCCAACTCATTTTATGAAGCCACTATTACTCTGATACCTAAACCACAGAAAGACCCAATAAATATAAAGAACTTCAGACCAATTTCTCTTATGAATATCGATGCAAAAATCCTCAATAAAATTCTCGGTAACCGAATCCAAGAACACATTAAAGCAATCATCCCTCCTGACCAAGTAGGTTTTATTCCAGGGATGCAGGGATGGTTTAATATACGAAAATCCATCAATGTAATCCATTATATAAACAAACTCAAAGACAAAAACCACATGATCATCTCGTTAGATGCAGAAAAAGCATTTGACAAGATCCAACACCCATTCATGATAAAAGTTTTGGAAAGATCAGGAATTCAAGGCCCATACCTAAACATGATAAAAGCAGTATACAGCAAACCAGTAGCCAACATCAAAGTAAATGGAGAGAAGCTGGAAGCAATCCCACTAAAATCAGGGACTAGACAAGGCTGCCCACTTTCTCCCTACCTTTTCAACATAGTACTTGAACTATTAGCCAGAGCAATTCGACAACAAAAGGAGATCAAGGGGGTACAAACTGGAAAAGAGGAAGTCAAAATATCACTTTTTGCAGATGATATGATAGTATATATAAGTGACCCTAAAAATTCTACCAGAGAACTCCTAAACCTGATAAACAGCTTCAGTGAACTAGCTGGATATAAAATAAACTCAAACAAGTCAATGGCCTTTCTCTATACAAAAAATAAACAGGCTGAGAAAGAAATTAGGGAAACAACACCCTTCTCAATAGTCACAAATAATATAAAATATCTTGGCGTGACTCTAACTAAGGAAGTGAAAGATCTGTATGATAAAAACTTCAAATCTCTGAAGAAAGAAATTAAAGAAGATCTCAGAAGATGGAAAGATCTCCCATGCTCATGGATTGGCAGAATCAACATTGTGAAAATGGCTATCTTGCCAAAAGCAATCTACAGATTCAATGCAATCCCCATCAAAATTCCAACTCAATTCTTCAACGAATTGAAAGGAGCAATTTGCACATTCGTCTGGAATAACAAAAAACCTAGGATAGCAAAAAGTCTTCTCAAGGATAAAAGAACTTCTGGTGGAATCACCATGCCAGACCTAAAGCTTTACTACAGAGCAATTGTGATAAAAACTGCATGGTACTGGTATAGAGACAGACAAGTAGACCAATGGAATAGAACTGAAGACCCAGAAATGAACCCACACACCTATGGTCACTTGATCTTCGACAAGGGAGCTAAAACCATCCAGTGAAAGAAAGACAGCATTTTTAACAATTGGTGCTGGCACAACTGGTTGTTATCGTGTAGAAGAATGCGAATCGATCCATACTTATCTCCTTGTACTAAGCTCAAATCTAAGTGAATCAAGGAACTTCACATAAAACAAGAGACACTGAAACTTATAGAGGAGAAAGTGGGGAAAAGCCTTGAAGATATGGGCACAGGGGAAAAATTCCTGAACAGAACAGGGGACTAATATCCAACATATATAAAGAACTCAAGAAGGTGGACTTCAGAAAATCAAATAACCCCATTAAAAAATGGGGCTCAGAACTGAACAAAGAACTTTCACCTGAGGCATACCGAATGGCAGAGAAGCACCTGAAAAAATGTTCAACATCCTTAATCATCAGGGAAATGCAAATCAAAACAACCCTGAGATTCTACCTCACACCACTCAGAATGGCTAAGATCAAAAATTCAGGTGACAGCAGATGCTGGCGTGGATGTGGAGAAAGAGGAGCACTCCTCCATTGTTGGTGGGATTGCAGGCTTGTATGACCACTCTGGAAATCAGTCTGGCGTTTCCTCAGAAAATTGGACATAGTACTACCGGAGGATCAAGCAATAACTCTCCTGGGCATATATCCAGAAGATGCCCCAACTGGTAAGAAGGACACATGCTCCACTATGTTCATAGCAGCCTTATTTATAATAGCCAGAAGCTGGAAAGAACCCAGATGCCCCTCAACAGAGGAATGGATACAGAAATTGTGGTACATCTACATAATGGAGTGCTACTCAGCTATTAAAAAGAATGAATTTATGAAATTCCTAGCCAAATGGATGGACCTGGAGGGCATCATCCTGAGTGAGGTAACACATTCACAAAGGAACTCACACAATATGTACTCACAGATAAGTGGATATTAGCCGAAAACCTAGGATACCCAAGATATAAGATACAATTTGCTAAACACATGAAACTCAAGAAGAATGAAGACTGAAGTGTGGACACTATGCCCCTCCTTAGAATTGGGAACAAAACACCCATGGAAGGAGTTACTAAGACAAAGTTTGGAGCTGAGATGAAAGGATGGACCATGTAGAGACTGCCATATCCAGGGATCCACCCCATAATCAGCATCCAAACGCTGATACCATTGCATATACTAGCAAGATTTTGTTGAAAGGACCCAGATGTAGCTGTCTCTTGTGAGACTATGCCGGGGCCTAGCAAACACAGAAGTGGATGCTCACAGTCAGCTAATGGATGGATCACAGGGCTCCCAATGGAGGAGCTAGAGAAAGTAGCCAAGGAGCTAAAGGAATCTGCAACCCTATAGGTGGAACAACATTATGAACTAACCAGTACACCTGAGCTCTTGACTCTAGCTGCATTTGTATCAAAAGATTGCCTAGTCGGCCATCACTGGAAAGAGAGGCCCATTGGACAAGCAAACTTTATATGCCCCAGTACAGGGGAACGCCAGGGCCAAAAAGTGGGGCGGGTGGGTAGGGGAGTGGGGGTGGGTGGGTATGGGGGACTTTTGGTATAGCATTAGAAATGTAAATGAGCTAAATATCTAATAAAAAATGGAAAAAAAAGAAAATAAACATACACAAATAATTAGATAAATATTAGAAACGAGAATATACTTATTTAGCACTTAGTTCTAATTTTTTATTTTGAATGCATGACTTTACGTGATTATTTTAATGCTATGTGATAGACAATACATTTTCATTGCCTCTTCAGATTTTCATTAACCATGAGAAAAGGCTTGAAGTTTGTTTAGAACATTTAGGTACTAGTGGAAATAAAGTTAAATGTGTCCTTCTACACAAATCTTCAGGAAACTCATATTTCTGCTGGCTACATTTTGTGAAATTTCTAAATCCAGTGTAAATCTGAACAATGAGAACAGTGACCACATGATTCAATGAAGACTTGTCTAATGTTTCCCTTGAATTATCATGTGTTGGTTCAGTATTAGGACAATTTTTGAATAGGTAGCTTGTTTTGAAATCTTTAGCTCTGAGTTTGACAGTGGTGGTGTACTGAAACACCATGTCTGAATGTTTATATTGCTGCACCCTTGGCTGTCATACAAACCTTACCACCAATACTACACATAAGCACTCTATTGTACTGGCAATTTGTATATTTTATGTTTTCTACTTCTGAAACTCGCTTAACATATACTGGAAAAAAGTGTATAACAGCATATGTGTTGCTTCTGTTACAGGGACATCTACTGCTTGGGCTAGAGTAAGTGGGATCAGATATATCTAAGTTATGGAATACAGGAGCTTAACAATGAAACCATTTCACTCTGAATAATATCATGTATAATTTTTTTTATCCCACTGATGTTAAAACCTTTGTTCTGGGGAATGTTACACATAGAAAAATACCTTTCTATAGCAGTACATATTTGGGGTACTGCAGGCAGCTAATTAATACAATTAAGTTTTCACCTTTGGCTCTACTATCTGAAGAGCCATCCATCAGACATTTTTATAGCACTCTTGGTCAAAATCTCATATTTGACAGATATTCTGTTAGTGCAAGATTGTGAACTCTTAGCCAATGTTGAGAGAACAAATCAATAATTTTCTTACCTTTTTTTAAACCACCAAACCAAGAGTATGCCTAGACCAAATGAGACAGTTAGTAACTGTCACTTTAAATAATTTTAGATTTCAGAAAAAAATATAAGCTAGACAGATATAGACTTATTTTGAATATAGAAGAAAATAGATGTCTCACAAAGTTAATTTGCAAACATTTATACAATTATTAAGTGGAAACTTGACAAACTTGAATGCAAAACTTTTTGTCTTCTATACAATAGCATTTCAACTATGTTATTTAATAATTCACACATCTTTTCTCTGCTTCTAACAGGCTGTAATGAACATGTAAATATTTGATTTTGATTAAATGACCTGTTCTCTGTTAATGAATCCTATCACATTTGCTGAAAAAAAAAAGTCAACCAGATATAATTTGCCATGCTTTATTTGATGTCCTCTAGTATCCACACATTTTTTTCATTAGATTGTTTTAATGCTTAGCTAAATATCTTGGTCTTCACTGAAACTACATGCATTTTTACTTGTCTCTAAAAATTTAAAATTTAAACTTACTACCTTTTTAGGTGCTCTGTAAATACACAAAAAGGATAATATAAATTTATTGAATATTTAGAATTATACTGAGATAGAAATGCCTAATTAAAATGCAATTAGTCTTGAGAATAGAAAAAAACATAACAGATCCTGATTTGTCTTTTATTTCACATATCTGAATGCATAACATTTTTAGTCATTACTATAGAAAGCTTATTAATCTCTTTCTCAATCTGGACTAACTTCATGTATAGAAGTTCAATTTACAGATTTTAATGACATTCATTTTCAAAACTTTCTGTTATGTACTGGAATTGGAATTAAACTAACAAGGCACTAGTATGCAAAAGCTGATGAGCTCCAATAAACAGATAAGGAAGGGTTGAATTAGCTCATCAATTGCTTGCATGTAAATGATTTCTGGAGTGCTTAAACACCAGAAAATGCTATATTCTTTTTAGTTACTCCAGTCTTCTCTGGATGAATATTCATTGTGAGAGCAAATTCCTTCATTATAGATAAGTCAAAGCTTGGGCCATTTTATTACAGTTTAGCAAATGACATAAACTGATCTGTGTGTATGAATTAGCACTATTCAAATGAACAGAAGTTCACAGGAATAGCCAAAACAAAAATTGTCCTGTGATTTCTTCCCCCTCCAGATATATTTTAGCACTATTCCAAAAGAGTGTAGTTTAGTGCTGACACCATTGTAGTCACTGTATAAATAATAACAATGTATGCTGCTTCTACAGAGAGTGTTATTGCACCTACACTAGAACAAGATCTTGATCTACAGAAGTTTTTGCAAAATAGTGTTCTGGGAAATATAATTATACCAGAGTAAATGTATTATAATAGTAGCTGGACACAGGCACTAAATTCAGGCTATTCCAACATGATATCCTACATTACCATAAAGGTATAGGGATATTGAACCTTATAACTATCCTCTAAAGTTTGGTATTAATATAAATAATGTAAGTGTTTAGGTCAACAGACAAATTGACTGAAAGTACAAAGTCCAATAATGAAATCATATTCCACTTTAGAAGGTGGTATAGTTTGGACATCATGAATAATGAATATAAGCTAATGAAAATAGAGCGAATTTTAGTACACAGTCTGTAACGCTGAAAAGCTGAAACAGAAAATCAGACAAAGAATTCTTCATCTCTTTCTACCACAGTTGAAGGCATGTACCCACAGTCATCAGATAATGTCTATGAACTTCCATTTCCTCAGGTGTAAAGAAAGGACAGGGTCTGCAGTGATAAAGCCAATACTAAACTTGTGCAGGCCCAAACATTTGCAATACAAATATGAATGAATGAATGAATGAATGAATGAATGAACAAATGAGTGACTACTTTAATTCCTTAATAAAAGAAATTTTCAAGTAAAATCATTAGAAATATCTAAATTTTATGTAGACCAAAATTACTTTAATGGTAAATTTTCCCTCCGTTTTGGTGAAATTTTATTTTTTTTATTTTTCAAAATGATTAATGTCCATGAGAGAACTCACTATCACGACCTAGTTAGTGTCAAACCAGGAAAGAAATAAATTTTACTTGGTGACATGTTAAGAAGATAAGGGGGAAGGGACGTGGAATAACTGCTGTAGTGAGGGGAAGGGTATAAGAATATGAAGAATGAGACATCTGACTTTATTTCTGGAGTTTCTATGGACACTGTTTTAAAACCGAATGTGGAATAGTAAAGTTTAGTGCATAAATTAGGCCCTGTATCATGCAAGATTATATTTAAAATGAACATTAGTGAAGTCTCCACACACTTTTTCTCTGTGATTTTTAAAGATGTGGTTTTAAGTATAACACAGAGAAAGTTATATAAAATATAAATTTAAATATACAGAAGGATTAGTGTCTTAGTACCCAAATTACCATCTTACAAGTGTTAAAATAAATGGCAGCAAAATTGAAAGAAATATTGTAAACAATTCCATAAGCCACTTGTATTCTATTCCCCAACTATTTTTTTTCCAATTTTTATTAGGTATTTTCTTCATTTACATTTCAAATGCTATCCCGAAAGTCCCCCATACCCTCCCCCAACCACACTTCCCTACCCATCCACTCCCGCTTCTTAGCCCTGGCATTCTATGTACTGGAGCATATAAAGTTTGCAAGACCAGGTGGCCTCTCTTCTCAATGTTGGCCGACTAGGCCATCTTCTGTTACATATGCAGCTAGAGACACGAGCTCTGGGGGTACTGGTTAGTTCATATTGTTTCTCCACCTATAGGGTTGGAGACCCCTTTAGCTTCTTGGGTACTTTCTCTAGCTCCCCAATTGGGGGTCCTGTGGCAATTGGTAATACAAAGGAAAATTGAGGAACAAATATCTCTGTGATGGGAGGTGAACTTTAGGCAATATACCAACTTAAGAGAATAATATTTGACAAATAAGGGAAAAAATGAAATTTGTCTTTCTGGAACTGTGTTATCTAACTCAGAATGATTATATCTAGTTGCATTCATGAAGCAGCAAGTTACATAATTACATTTGTGTTTACTGAAGAATGAAATTCAACTGTACATAAGTACTACATTTGCATTACCCATCAGCTGATGGACACTTCAGTTGCTTCCAATTCCTGACTATTGGGAATATGAAGGAAAATTGAGAAATGAATATCTCTGTGGTGGGATGTGGACTAGGAGTGGTGTGCCTGAGCATGATGGATTCTAGCTTTTTGAGGAGTTATAACATTAACTTCCATAATGGTTGCACCAGACTGATCACCTGTCAAGAGTGAATGAGGAATTATTTTTCCCACAATATGTGCTAGGATTTATTGCTATTTATATATTATTTATATATCTATATATATTGTATCTTAACCTTTCTGATAGGGATAGTATGAAATCTCACAGTTGCTTCAATTTAATTTTTATTCCTTCAAAGGATACTCAACATAAAAATATATTTCTATGCCATTGTATTTCTTCTTTTGAGAATTCTTTGCTTAGTTCCATGTCTTAAATTTTAATTGAGTTATGTATGGTTTGCTTATGTTTGTTTCTTCTTGCAGTAGATAGAGATAGTAGAGTGTTATAAAATACGTAGTGCTAAGTCCTAAATGGATGTCTATATTACAACTTCTTTCCCTAAGCGTCAGAGATCATGAAAGTGTGTAGTATATAGATCATAAGAATAAGAAACAGTAGACATCTACCATGAAACTGTAATGGCCAAATACATCATGGACTCAGAGAAGATAAGCTTGCAAACACAAGACCTGTGAAAAATCAAACTAGGAAAAAAAATGCAAACTTGGTAGTGGAAGAGCTCATGAAGTTCTAAGACTGTCTGAGTAGCTGTTGGTAATGATGGCATGTGGACAGAGAACCAGTTTTCTTCAGGGCTCCAACCCCTGAGAGGCCACCATGATTTCAGTAGACAGCAATAAATGGACTCATAGGCTTTAAGAAAACAGAGCATGTGAATTTGGGGGAAATATTAATGGTGACTCGATAGGAAAGGGATTAAAGCACAAGAATTGTTTGTTGACTATGATTAAAATCCAGTATATTGATGTATGAATTTCTCAAACAAGACAAACAAATACAGAAAAAAATTAAACCACAGCATTTTGCTTCTTGCTGGACAAATTTATATTTTAATTTTCACTCCCAAATTGATAGAAGTGTCAAATATACAGAAAAGTCAAGCAAGATTTTTATGTTTAAGTCTAGAGAAAATATTATTTCATCTGAAAATAAATAACATCTTTTCTTTTAAGGCTTCAACTATTTGGAAGAAGTGCACAAAAAGAATGGAAAGTAATATGATTTATCCTAAGTGAACTGACTGCAAATGTTAAGTTATAACATACCTTAACAGCATTAATTAATACTTAGTAATTTCCTGTGTCAATATGAAGATTGTGTGTTTTTAACATTAATCATTGAACTAAACATTCTACCATGTTATATTTCTACGTTCTCATTTTATTTATGAGACAAAGGATCATTATATAGTTCAGACTGATCACAAACTCAGGATCAAAATTACTCCTTATGATTGATTTTCTTCAGTATTGAATAATGAGCTTGAGTCTGGAATTTCTTTTATTTTCATCCTTTAAATGTTATTGATTCTTAAGTCTACAAATACTGATTTAGGGTTTTTTTTTCTTTTAATCCTCAGTAGAGAGTATGGTGAATCTTCCCTCTATTTTTTTTTCTTTAAATGTTTTTATGTGTTATATATATATGTGTGTATATATATATATATATATATATATATATATATATATATATACACACACATATATATTATTATTATTATTATTATTATTATTATTATTATTATTATTATAATTAGGTATTTTCCTCGTTTACATTTTCAATGCTATCCCAAAGGTCCCCCATACCCACCCCCCCAATCCCTTACCCACCCACTCCCCCTTTTTGGCCCTGGCATTTCACTGTACTGGGGCATATAAAATTTGCAAGTCCAATGGGCCTCTCTTTGCAGTGATGGCCGACTAGGCCATCTTTTGATACATATGCAGCTAAAGACAAGAGCTCCCAGGTACTGGTTAGTTCATATTGTTGTTCCACCTATAGGGTTGCAGTTCCCTTTAGATCCTTGGGTAATTTCTCTAGCTCCTCCATTGGGGGCCGTGTGACCCATCCAATAGCTGACTGTGATCATCCACTTCTGTGTTTGCTAGGCCCCGGCATAGTCTCACAAGAGAGAGCTATATCTGGGTCCTTTCAGCAAATTCTTGCTAGTGTATGCAATGGTGTCAGCATTTGGAAGCTGATTATGGGATGGATCCCTGCATATGGCAATCACTAGATGGTCCATCCTTTCGTCACAGCTCCAAATTTTGTCTCTGTAACTCCTTCCATGGGTGTTTTGTTCCCATTTCTAAGAAAGGGTAAAGTGTCCACACTTTGGTCTTCGTTCTTCTTGAATTTCATGCGTTTGGCAAGTTGTATCTTATATCTTGGGTATCCTAAGTTTCTGGGCTTATATCCACTTATCAGTGAGTACATATTGTGCAAGTTCCTTTGTGATTGGGTTACCTCACTCAGGATGATACCCTCCAGGTCCATCCATTTGCCTAGGAATTTCATAAATTCTTTCTTTTTAATAGCTGAGTAGTATTCCATTGAGTAAATGTACCACATTTTCTGTATCCATTTCTCTGTTGAGGGGCATCTGGGTTCTTTCCAGCTTCTGGCTATTATAAACAAGGCTGCTATGAACATAGTGGAGCATGTGTTCTTCTTACCGGTTGGGATATCTTCAGGATATATGCCCAGGAGAGGTATTGCTGGATCCTCCGGTAGTATTATGTCCAATTTTCTGAGGAACTGCCAGACTGATTCCCAGAGTGGTTGTACAAGCTTGCAATCCCACCAACAATGGAGGAGTGTTCCCCTTTCTCCACATCCTAGCCAGCATCTGCTGTCACCTGAGTTTTTGATCTTAGCCATTCTGACTGGAGTGAAGTGGAATCTCAGGGTTGTTTTGATTTGCATTTCCCTGATGATTAAGGATGTTGAACATTTTTTCAGGTGCTTCTCTGCCATTCGGTATTCCTCAGGTGAGAATTCTTTGTTCAGCTCTGAGCCCCATTTTTTAATGGGGTTATTTGATTTTCTGGAGACCACCTTCTTGAGTTCTTTATATATATTGGATATTAGTCCCCTATCTGATTAAGGATAGGTAAAGATCCTTTCCCAATCTGTTGGTGGCCTTTTTGTCTTATTGACGGTGTCTTGCTTTGCAGAAGCTTTGCAATTTTATGAGGTCCCATTTATCGATTCTCGATCTTACAGCACAAGCCATTGCTGTTCTATTCAGGAATTTTTCCCCTGTACCGATATCTTCGAGGTTTTTCCCTACTTTCTCCTCTATAAGTTTCAGAGTCTCTGGTTTTATGTGGAGTTCCTTAATCCACTTATATTTAACCTTAGTACAAGGAGATAGAAATGGATCAATTCACATTCTTCTACATGATAACCGCCAGTTTTGGCAACACTAGGTAGGGCGAAACTGGACTGCCTTGTCTAGTCCCTGATTTTAGTGGGATTGCTTCCAGCTTCTCTCCATTTACTTTGATGTTGGCTACTGGTTTGCTGTAGATTGCTTTTATAATGTTTAGGTATGGGCCTTGGATTCCTGATCTTTCCAAGCCTTTTATCATGATTGGGTGTTGGGTTTTGTCAAATGCTTTCTCTGCATCTAACAAGACGATCATATGGTTTTTGCCCTTGATTTTGTTTATATACTGTATTTCATAGATGGATTTCTGTATATTGAACCATCCCTGCATCCCTGGGATGAAACCTACTTGGTCAGGATGGATGATTGTTTTGATGTGTTCTTGGATTCGGTTAGCAAGAACTTTATTGAGGATTTTTGCATCGATATTCATAAGGGAAATTGGTCTGAAGTTCTCTATCTTTGTTGGGTCTTTTTGTGGTTTAGGTATCAGAGTAATTGTGGCTTCATAGAATGAGTTGGGTAGAGTACCTGCAGTTTCTATTTTGTGGAATAGTTTGTGCAGAATTGGGATTAGATCTTCTTTGAAGGTCTGATAGAACTCTGCACTAAACCCATCTGGTCCTGGGCTTTTTTTGGCTGGGAGACTATTAATGACTGCTTTTATTTCTAAGGGGATATAGGACTGTTGAGATCATTCACCTGATCTTGATTTAGCTTTGGTACCTAGTACCTGTCTAGAAACTTGTCCATTTCATCCAGGTTTTCCAGTTTTGTTGAGTATAGCCTTTTGTGGAAGGATCTGATGGTGTTTTGGATTTCTTCAGGATCTGTTGTTATGTCTCCCTTTTCATTTCTGATTTTGTTAATTAGGATTTTGTCCCTGTGCCCTCTAATGAGTCTGGCTAAGGGTTTATCTATCTTGTTGATTTTCTAAAGAACCAGCTCCTTGATTGGTTGATTCTTTGAATAGTTCTTCTTGTTTCCACTTGGTTGATTTCACCCCTGAGTTGATTATTTCCTGACTTCTACTCTTCTTGGGTGAATTTGCTTCCTTTCCTTCTAGACCTTTTAGGTGTGTTGTCAAGCTGTCAAGTTGTGTGCTCTCTCTAGTTTCTTTTTGGAGGCACTCAGAGCTATGAGTTTTCCTCTTAGAAATGCTTTCATTGTGTCCCATGAGTTTGGGAATGTTGTGGCTTCATTTTCATTAAACTCCAAAAAGTCCTCAATTTCTTTCTTCATTCCTTCCTTGACTATGGTGTCATTGAGAAGAGTGTTGTTCAGTTTCCACGTGAATCTTGGCTTTCTATTATTTATTTTGATATTGAAGATCAGCCTTAGTCCATGGTGATCTGATAATATGCATGGGACAATTTCAATATTTTTGTATATGTTGAGGCTTGTTTTGTGACCAATTATGTGGTCAATTTTAGAGAAGGTACGATGAGGTGCTGAGAAGAAGGTATATCCTTTTGTTTTAGGATAAAATATTCTGTAGATATCTGTTAAGTCCATTTGTTTCATCACTTCTGTTAGTTTCACTGTGTCCCTGTTTAGTTTCTGTTTCCATGATCTGTCCATTGGTGAAAGTGGTGTGTTGAAATGTCCCACTATTATTGTGTGAGGTGCAATGTGTGCTTTGAGCTTTACTAAAGTTTCTTTAATGAATGTGGCTGCCCTTGAATTTGGAGCATAGATATTCAGAATTGAGAGTTCCTCTTGGAGGATTTTACCTTTGATGAGTATGAAGTGCCCCTCCTTGTCTTTTTTGATGACTTTGGGTTGGAAGTCAATTTTGTTAGATATTAGAATGGCTACTTCAGCTTGTTTCTTCATACCATTTGCTTGGAAAATTGTTTTCCAGCCTTTCATTCTGAGGTAGTGTCTATCTTTTTCTCTGAGATGATCTTCCTGTAAGCAGCAAAATGTTGGGTCTTGTTTGTGTAGCCAGTTTGTTAGTCTATGTCTTTTTATTGGGGAGTTGAGTCCATTGAAATTACGAGATATTAAGGAAAAGTAATTGTTGCTTCCTGTTATTTTTGTTTTTAAATTTGGCACTCTGTTCTTGTGGCTGTCTTCTTTAAGTTTTGTTGAGGGATTATCTTCTTGTTTTTTCTAGGGCAAGGTTCCCGTCCTTGTATTGTTGTTTTTTTTTTTTTTTTTTTTTTTTTTTTTTTTGTTATTATCCTTTGAAGGGCTGGATTCGTGGAGAGATAATGGGTGAATTTAGTTTTGTCATGGAATACTTTGGTTTCTCCATCTATGGTAATTGAGAGTTTGGCTGGGTATAGTAGCCTGGGCTGGAATTTGTGTTCTCTTAGTGCCTGTATAATATCTGTCCAGGCTCTTCTGGCTTTCATAGTCTCTGGTGAAAAATCTGGTGTAATTCTGATAGGCTTGCCTTTATATGTTACTTGACCTTTTTCCCTTAGTGCTTTTAGTATTCTATCTTTATTTAGTGCATTTGATGTTCTGATTATTATGTGTCAGGAGGAATTTCTTTTCTGGTCCAGTCTATTTGGAGTTCTGTGGGCTTCTTGTATGTTCATGGACATCTTTTTCTTTAGATTTGGGAAGTTTTCTTCAATAATTTTGTTGAAGATGTTTGCTGGTCCTTTGAGTTGAAAATCTTCATTCTCATCCACTCCTATTATCTGTAGGTTTGGTCTTCTCATTGTGTTCTGGAATTCCTGGATGTTTTTAGTTAGGATCTTTTTGCATTTTCCATTTTCTTTGATTTTTGTGCCGATGTTCTCTATGGAATCTTCTGCACCTGAGATTCTCTCTTCCATCTCTTGTATTCTGTTGCTGATGCTGGCATCCATGGTTCCAGATTTCTTTCCTAGGGTTTCTATCTCCAGCGTTGCCTCACTTTGGGTTTTCTTTATTGTGTCTACTTCCGTTTTTAGATCTAGTATGGTTTTGTCCATTTCCATCACCTGTTTGGATGTGTTTTCCTGTTTTTCTATAAGGACTTCTACCTGTTTGGTTTTGTTTTCCTGTTTTTCTTTAATGACTTGTAACTCTTTAGCAGTGTTCTCCTGTATTTCTTTAAGTGAGTTATTAAATTCCTTCTTTATGTCCTCTACCATCATCTTGAGATATGCTTTTAAATCCAGGTCTACCTTTTCAGGTGTGTTAGGGTGCCCTGGACTGGGCGAAGTGGGCGTTCTGGGTTCTGATGATGGTGAGTGGTCCTGGTTTCTGTTAGTAGGATTCTTACGTTTACCTTTCACCATCTGGCAATCTCTGGAGTTAGTTGTTATAGTTGTCTTTGTTTAGAGATTGTTCCTCTGTTGATTTTGTTACCCTCTATCAGCAGACATGGGAGACTAGCTCTCTCCTCTGAGTTTCAGTGGTCAGAGCAGTCTCTGCAGGCAAGCTCTCCTCTTTCAGGGAAGGTGCACAGTTATCTGGTGTTTGGACCTCCTCCTGGCTGAAGATGAAGGCCCAAAACAGAATCTTTCCCAGAAGCTGTGTTGCTTTGGCCAGGAAGGTGGCCAGTTGTCTGGAGCCGAAGATGGCACCGCTTCAGAAGCTCTGTGGCTCTCGCCTGTCCCAGAAACTGCTGGCCTCTGTATTCCACACCCTCACCCGTGCAGCCTGCCCTCCGCGGAGTCCCGGAGCCAAGCCTCTATTTTTTTTTTCTATCTCTTTCATTTGAACATCTTCCAACCCTTTGTCATTTGACTTTTAATATGAATACTCTCTGCTATGCTAAAATCAAAATAGATCCACTCAATGGTTTCTTAATATTGGCTTTTCTATAATTTATAACTGTGATTTCTAGTTAATTCTTTTGAAATTCTGTAATATTATGGTAATATTTTTATCTTATAAATGAGTGGGCTCCCTAATGTTCTTCATCTTTCATTTTTTATACATGCATATGTTTACCATTGTGTCAGCATTTCACTGCTTAAAGTATTCAAATTTTAATATCTTTCAGATTAAGGTCCATCCAGTTTCATGTTTCCCCTCAGGGTTGCTTTTTGCTATTCATGATCTTCTGCAGGTAAGTTTTACATTTTTCATTATGTTGGTATACTAAAATGTCCTTTGAAAAATTGTAGAAATTGCATGAAGTCTGTACATCTCCTTTTGTTGTATGGGCTGTTAATCGTATGGGTCCAATCTGTAATTGTGAAAGAGCATTATCCACTTATTTATAAAAATAGATTTTAAGTTATGTATGTATAAATATTCTGTTTAAACAGATTTCACTTGGAAATGATTTTTTTCATGCCTGATTTTGCTAAAATTGAGAAAAGCCTTCCTTTTTAGGAATATAAACATAATGTATTATACATTGTATATGCAGTGCTGGGCTACATAATATTACAGAAACTGGCAGTGTGCTTTTTAGTGGTCTTGTCATTACCAGAATGTAAAGCATAGCTGTAATATCCCCAACTGTGTTGTCAGTAGGTGATGTGTAATTATGGCACCTCCTTCACATATGTTATCTGGTATTGAATGAAGATAGTTGTGTGGGCATACAGTTAGGAAAGGATTGAAATTTGTGTCAATGACTTTAATACACTATGGAAAATTTCATCCTATTTACTTGATCTTTTTACTATACTTTTTTAAATTTTATTTTATTTTTAATTTATTTTTTACATTCCAGGTTCTATTCCCTGCCACCCCATCCACCCTCTGACTGCTTCACATCCCACACCTCTTCCTCACCCCACCCCTCCATGTGGATGCCCCACCCCCCACCAAAGGTGACTTATATTTTTAATTAGGTATTTATTTCATTTACATTTCCAATGCTATCCCAAAAGTCCCCCACACACTTCCCCACCCACTCCCCCACACACCTCTTCACTTGTCTTTTTTGATGACTTTGGGTTGGAAGTCGATTTTGTTAGATATTAGGGTGGCTACTCCAGCTTGCTTCTTCAGACCATTTGCTTGGAAAATTGTTTTCCAGCCTTTCATTCTGAGGTAGTGTCTGTCTTTTTCCCTGAGATGGGTTTCCTGCAAGCAGCAAAATGTTGGGTCCTGTTTTTGTAGCCAGTCTGTTAGTCTATGTCTTTTTATTGGGGAGTTGAGTCTATTGATATTAAGAGATATTAAAGAAAAGTAATTGTTGTTTCCTATTATTTTTGTTGTTTTGTTGGCATCTTGTTCTTGTGGCTTTCTTCATTTAGGTTTGTTGAAAGATTACTTTCTTGCTTTTTCTAGGATGTGGTTTCCATCCTTGTATTTTTTTTTTCTGTTACTATCCTTTGAAGGGCTGGATTCATGGAAAGATAATGTGTGAATTTGGTTTTCTGTGGAATACTTTTTTTTTTTTCTCCATCTATGTTAATTGAAAGTTTGGCTGGGTATAGTAGCCTGGGGTGGCATTTGTGTTCTCTTAGTGTCTTTATAACATCTGTCCAGGGTCTTCTGGCTTTCATAATCTGTGGTGAAAAATCTGGTTTAATTCTGATAGGCCTGCCTTTATATGTTACTTGACCTTTTTTCCTTACTGCTTTTAATATTCTATCTTTATTTAGTGCATTTGTTGTTCTGATTATTTTGTGTCAGGAGGAATTTTTTTCTGGTCCATTCTATTTGGAATTCTGTAGGCTTCTTTAAGTATTTCTTTAAGTGAGTTATTAAAGTCCTTCTTGATGTCTTCTACCATCATTATGAGATATGCCTTTAAGTCCGTGTGTAGGTTTTTGGGTGTGTTGGGGTGCTGGCTGAGGTGGGAGTGCTGGGTTCTGATGATGGTGAGTGGTCTTGGTTTCTGTTTGTAAGATTCTTCTTTCTGCCTTTCACCATCTGGTAATCTCTGGAGTCAGTTGTTGTAGTTGTCTCTGGTTAGAGCTTGTCCCTCTCATGATTCTGTTATTCTCTACCAGCAGACCTGGAAGACTAGCTCTCTCCTTAGTTTCAGTTGTCAGAGCACTCTCTGTAGGCAGGCTCTCCTCTTTCAGGGAAGGTGCACAGACATCTGGTGTTTGGACTTGACTCCTGGCAGAAGATGAAGGCCCGAAACAGTACCTGTCCCAGAAGCTGTTAGTTTCTGTTGTCCACACTCTCACCTGTGCAGACTAGTCTTTGTGGAATCAGGGAACCAAGATGTTTCCCAAAGATGCTCCGACAACTCCCTCCCGGGCTGGGCAGACACCTCTCCTCTGTCAAGGAAGGTGCCAGGCTGTATAGAGCCCGAAACATGGACTGTTGCAGAAGCTCTGTGGCTCCCCGATGTCCCAGAATCTGTTAGCTTCTGTAGTCCCAAGGTGACTTCGAAACACTCTGGGGCCTCCAGTTTCTTGAGGGTTAGGTGCATCATCTCTGAATGAACACAGACCTGGCAGTTCTCTACTGTATGTGTGTTTGGGGCCTCATATCAGCTGGTATATGCTGCCTGTTTGGTGGTCCAGTATTTGAGTGTTCTCAGGGGTTCAGATTAATTGAGACTGCTAGTCCTCCTACACGGCAGCCCTTTTCCTCAGCTTCTTTCAGTCTTCCCTAATTCAACTACAGGGGTCAGCTGCTTCTGTCCACTGGTTGGGTGCCAATATCTGCATCTGACTCTTTCATCTGCTTGTTGGGTATTTAGGATGGCATGATAGATCCATTTTTGTGAGCTTTCCATAGCCTCAGTAACAGTGCCAGGCCTTGGGACCTCCCAATTAGCTGGATCCCCCTTTGGGACTATCATTGGACCTTCTTTTTCTCAGGTCCCTCTCCATTTCCACCCCTGTAATTCTATCAGACAGGAACAATTATGTGTCAGAGATGTGACTGTGGGATGGCAACCCCACCCCTCACTTAACGTTGTGTCTTCCTGCTGGAGGTGGACTCTAAATTCCCTCTCTCTACTGTCTAGAGATTCACCTAAGGCTCCTCCCTTTGATTCCTGATAGTCTCTCACCTCCCAGGTCTCTGGTGCATTCTGGAGAGAGAAGAAAGCAATTACAAGTGGGGAAGGAGGAAGGGACCTGGAATAATTTTATTCTTAATCCCAATTTGTGTTATTACTTTTTCAATTCATCTCATAACAATTTAAGTTTTATGTTTTTATTAGCATATTTTTTGTTACACGTTTACGAGCTGGAAAAGACTACAAAGGATCCTACTCAGATGCAATCACATAAGCCTCTCTTTATTCAAGCTTGAGGTTGGGCCACACTGCCACCTCTGATGAAGCAGGGCTGGAGGGTGAAACCCTGAGCTCTAAGTGAGACAAAATTGTATAGGAAATGGCAAATAAGCAAGGAGATTTTTAGCCTGGAACACATCTGATTGAGGGCTATTATGAAATTATGTTGCCCTTTAAAATAATTGGCTGATGCTAGGAGCCAAACCATAAACTCAACTTCTGTTTTCCTCCTCATTGGTGGTTGTCAAGAAGTGAAGTGCCATGGGCAGGCTTGTAACCTGGAGGCTCAAGTTTGTTTGGGAGTAACCTGGAAAAGGTGCTAGGGAGTTCAAGCTTAGCTCAGGTTCTCTGAGATGGAGTCTGAACCCAAGATCTGGTCTCTCAATATTAACAATATATGACAGTGGAGTTAATTATGACTATCTCACATTTATATAATGCATTTGATCATAATTATTTATTGTCTTTTACTTTTCTCGGTCATCCCCTCTCACTACCATTGCCCCCTCTTTCTCTTCCCAACCAGTCTACCTTCTATGTCTAAGAATTTTTGATTGTTTTAGTGACCCAATGAATTGAAATAGGGTTTCTTTCATTAGCATGCTAATGGGGTTTATTAGAGGCACCTGGTTGGTACCAATATTATTTTAGAAAATTGTCCTTTGCAATATGCAGAAAAAATTAATTTCCAATAACTTGTGAGGGACATGTGGAGTCTCTTAAGCCTTTCTATTCCAACACATATTATGCCTATAAATTCTCAGCAGAGTTGAAGGAATGTTGGCATATCAAACCTGTGTACCTCTTGTGCTGACAATCACAGCTACATTGAACTTTTGAGTACAAAAGACAGGCCAGAACATGTAGACAGCATTTTATAATACAAACTGCCTCTGTGTCTTACATCTGCTAAGCTCCCTCACTGTTTTGTGCTGCTCCCTGAGGCTTGGAGGAGTTGGTACAGATGTAGAATTTAGGTTGAGCATTTATTAGTCACTAAAACTCAGTGCATTCTCATAAATCTTAAACATAATGAATTACCTAATTTATTTTATAATGGTTGATAGAATTTTAAACCAAAATGCATTATTAGTAAAATAAAATGATTTTTCACTCAGAAAAAAATATGTCACGATTTATTTTTCATGTTTGTAACATTTTATGAATATGTACTTCATTTTTAAATGTTTCATAATTTTTTCATGTGCACATGTTATAGAATACGTGCTAAAAGCCTAATTATTTTGTTAAACAATAATGCTTTGTTTTCTGACTGAATTTCTTTTTAAAACACCCAAATGTTTGAATCATATCTTTAAAAAATAGTGCTCAGAGCAATTATTGCTATTATACAGAATCATTTATAATAGTTATTACATTTACTCTAGATTTTGTACGTACATTAGATTAGGTACATTTATATTAGGAATTGTATATATTTTCTTAATTAAATAAAACAAATTTTGAACTGATTTATTTAATCTTATTTATAAACAGCTTCAGTGAAGTAGCTGGATATAAAATTAACTCAAACAAGTCAATGCCCTTTCTCTACACAAAGGACAAACAGGCTGAGAAAGAAATTAGGGAAACAACACCCTTCTCAATAGACACAAATAACATAAAATACCTAGGCGTGATTCTAACTAAGGAAGAGAAAGACCTCTATGACAAGAACTTCAAGTCTCTGAAGAAAGAAATTAAAGAAGATCTCAGAAGATGGAAAGATCTCCCATGCCCTTGGATCAGAAGGATCAATATAGTAAAAATGGCTATCTTGCCAAAAGCAATCTATAGATTCAATGCAATCCCCATCAAAATTCCAACTCAATTCTTCAACGAATTGGAAGGAGCAATTTGCAAATTTGTCTGGAATAACAAAAAACCTAGGATAGCAAAAAGTCTTCTCAAGGATAAAAGAACTTCTGGCGGAATCACCATGCCAGACCTAAAGCTTTACTACAGAGCAATTGTGATAAAAACTGCATGGTACTGGTATAGAGACAGACAAGTAGACCAATGGAATAGAATTGAAGATCCAGAAATGAACCCACACACCTATGGTCACTTGATCTTCGACAAGGGAGCTAAAACCATCCAGTGGAAGAAAGACAGCATTTTCAACAATTGGTGCTGGCACAACTGGTTGTTATCATGTAGAAGAATGCGAATCGATCCATACTTATCTCCTTGTACTAAGGTCAAATCTAAGTGGATCAAGGAACTTCACATAAAACCAGAGACACTGAAACTTATAGAGGAGAAAGTGGGGAAAAGCCTTGAAGATATGGGCACAGGGGAAAAATTCCTGAACAGAACAGCAATGGCTTGTGCTGTAAGATCGAGAATCGACAAATGGGACCTAATGAAACTCCAAAGTTTCTGCAAGGCAAAAGACACCGTCAATAAGACAAAAAGACCACCAACAGATTGGGAAAGGATCTTTACCTATCCTAAATCAGATAGGGGACTAATATCCAACATATATAAAGAACTCAAGAAGGTGGACTTCAGAAAATCAAATAACCCCATTAAAAAATGGGGCTCAGAACTGAACAAAGAATTCTCACCTGAGGAATACCGAATGGCAGAGAAGCACTTGAAAAAATGTTCAACATCCTTAATCATCAGGGAAATGCAAATCAAAACAACCCTGAGATTCCACCTCACACCAGTCAGAATGGCTAAGATCAAAAATTCAGGTGACAGCAGATGCTGGCGAGGATGTGGAGAAAGAGGAACACTCCTCCATGGTTGGTGGGAGTGCAGGCTTGTACAACCACTCTGGAAATCAGTCTGGCGGTTCCTCAGAAAACTGGACATAGTACTACCGGAGGATCCAGCAATACCTCTCCTGGGCATATATCCAGAAGATGCCCCAACAGGTAAGAAGGACACATGCTCCACTATGTTCATAGCAGCCTTATTTATAATAGCCAGAAGCTGGAAAGAACCCAGATGCCCCTCAACAGAGGAATGGATACAGAAAATGTGGTACATCTACACAATGGAGTACTACTCAGCTATTAAAAAGAATGAATTTATGAAATTCCTAGCCAAATGGATGGACCTGGTGGGCATCATCCTGAGTGAGGTAACACATTCACAAAGAAACTCACACAATATGTATTCACTGATAAGTGGATATTAGCCCCAAACCTAGGATACCCAAGATATAAGATATAATTTGCTAAACACATGAAACTCAAGAAGAATGAAGACTGAAGTGTGGACACTATGCCCCTCCTTAGATTTGAGAAAAAAACACCCATGGAAGGAGTTACAGAGACAAAGTTTGGAGCTGAGATGAAAGGATGGACCATGTAGAGACTGCCATATCCAGGGATCCACCCCATAATCAGCATCCAAACGCTGACACCATTGCATACACTAGCAAGATTTTATTGAAAGGACGCAGATGTAGCTGTCTCTTGTGAGACTATGCCGGGGCCCAGCAAACACAGAAGTGGATGCTCACAGTCAGCTAATGGATGGATCATAGGGCTCCCAATGGAGGAGCTAGAGAAAGTAGCCAAGGAGCTAAAGGGATCTGCAACCCTATAGGTGGAACAACATTATGAGCTAACCAGTACCCCGGAGCTCTTGACTCTAGCTGCATATATATCAAAAGATGGCCTAGTCGGCCATCACTGGAAAGAGAGGCCCATTGGACTTGCAAACTTTATATGCCCCAGTACAGGGGAATACCAGGGCCAAAAAGGGGGAGTGGGTGGGCAGGGGAGTGGGGGTGGGTGGATATGGGGGACTTTTGGTATAGCATTGGAAATGTAAATGAGTTAAATACCTAATAAAAAATGGAAAAAAAAAAAAGAAATCATTTTTTGTTTAAAAAGATATCTAGAGACATAAAACCATGATTGTATATGATCAGAAAATTTTGGATAAATTTTGCCCGTTAGTAGTGGGTAAATTGTTAACATCATAGTATTTATTTGTTGCTAAGTAATATCAAATGTTGCCATTGAACTTGTAATAGAAAACTGAAACTAGGAAAGGGGATACCATTTGAAATGTAAATGAAGAAAATATCTAATAAAAATTAACATTTTTAAAAAAGCAAACTGATTGAGAATTAGAAACAGGGTATTGTATTCAGCTGAGAACTGCAATCCACACCTTCCTTGCAAACAGATGCAATGCAAACAGAAAACTCTGAACTCTCCCCTGGATTTAGAAGCAGAACAAACAAGCAAACTTAATGAAAAAAATACACCATATTACAGATGTAATAAACTATATAATAATCTCATAAAATACTTAAAAGTACAGTCAAGGAATTTTTCATTATGCTTAGTGAATAGCCTACATATGGCTATACATGGACAAAATAAATGACTGTAGTTATCTTTATTCTAGAACTATGGCACATGGTATAATTCTATCCATGAAGTCAGAAAGAAATAGAATCTGGGAATGAAATATAAGTGACTCTTTTGTTTGTTTGTTTGTTTGTTTGTTTGTTTCATTTATTTACATTCCAAAGTTTGCCCATCTTCCTGGTCTCTTTCCAAGAGTTCTTCACTGCATTCCTCTCCTCTTTCCTTCTGAGTGGGTGTTCTCTACCTGCCTAGCTTACCACATGTTCCCACATCACCTTTGTCTAGGGCATTAAGTCTCCACAGAATTAGATACATCTTCTACCATTAAGGTCAGACAAGATAGTCCTCTGCTACATATGTGCCAGGAGTCATAGACCAGCTCAGGTATGCTCTTTGGTTCGTGGCTTAGGCACTGAGGCAGTTGCTGTCCTCTTCAGCTCTTTCAATACTTTCCCTAACTCTTTAGTATAATAGAAAATAGTATCTTGTGTAAAATTCAAGGAACCCATACTTTAACAGCTAAATTACATTGCTAGAATTTGCTGTTCTTCTTATTGGATTATGCTATATCTCATGATTTGGTTCAAGTGCAGTGTTCAAATTTTAGACGAGACTTTTTTTTTCAGCTATTTCTCTGAACTTCCAAGACTGGAATGAACCATATTGCAGTAAAACTAACACAGAACATAACATACATGTATATCAGACTCTAATGGCAAGTAAAGAAATTTTTGTGAGCAACCAGGTACCAATTTAAATTTTGTTTTTCCAAATTGATCTAAATAACAAGATCACTTTTAAAAACAATGCTCTTCCTAGATCTGAATAACATTTTCATAGTCCAGTCATTTCCTTTTTTAAAAATAATTTATTTATTTATTAATTCTTTTACACTCCACTTTTTAATTTCCCCCTCCACCCTCATACTGTTCCACATCCCATAATTCCTCCCCAACCCCTGTCTCCATGTGAATGTCCCCACCCCTGACACCACCTGACTTCTAAACTCCCCAGAAACTCCAGTCTCTTGAGGGTTAGGTCCATCATCTCTGAATAGGCACAGACCCAGCAGTTCTCTGCTGTTTGTGTTTTGGTGGCCTCATATCAGCTGGTGTATGCTGCCTGTTTGGTGGTCCAGTGTTTGAGAGATCTCTGGGGTCCAAATTAATTGAGACTGCTGGTCCTCCTACAGGGTTGCCTTTCTCCTCAGCTTTTTCAGCCTTTCCTAATTCAACCACAGGGGTCAGATGCTTCTGTCCATTGGTTGGGTGCAACTATGAGCCTCTGACTCTTTCAGCTTCTTGTTGGGTCTTCTGGAGGGAATTTAGGCTAGGTTCCTTTTTGTGAGATTCCCATAGCCTCAGTAATAGTGTCAGGCCTTGGGACCTTCCCTTGAGCTGGATCCCTCTTTGGCTCTGTCACTGGACCTTCTTTTCCTCAGGTTCTTCTCCATTTCTATTTAAAATAATTGATAAAATCTTGCACGCGCCCAACTCGACCAGCAAGAACAATGCTGCAACAGGATCCTTGTGCACACGTTTATTGGGAGAGCTTGATTGCAGAGGGGAAGAGACCCCAAGCCCAGAACTGGTGCTCCTTATATAGGCCTAGGAGAGGTGTGTCTCACACCCGGATTGGTTATGCACTAAACCTCATTTGCATGTTCCTCATCTCATTGGCTACTCTCTCTCTCTGTACCTCACAGAGCCTCATTATCATACCTCATTTGCATGTCTCACATCTGATTGGTTATACTCTCAAAGCCTCATTATCATGCCCAGGCCAGGCAGTGTCTTTGCAAAAAACTTTACTGCATATGTACACATTGGTTGTTTGTCCAAACTTATGTGTAGTGGCCAGCAGTAGTCAGCGTCACTCTGCAACAGCACATGTGGCTTCCCATGATAAAAAATTTCAAAATGGCCATTGTTTATTGTTAAGAACTTTACTATAACTGTTTTGGCTATCTCTAGCTTTAGTATGCTTAATTTACATATATATATATATATATATATATATATATATATATATATATATATATATTGCTTCTCAGTTGGAAAGTGTCTATTGAAATGTATGAATTGTCTGCCTTTAGTATGATTCTTCCCTGAAGAAAAATAGATTAGATGCAAAAACATGTTCCTCTGTAAATGCCTAAGCAACACTTTTCTAAAAATTCTTGGAAAATTGCTAAGCTGTTTGTCATCTGCTGACTCTGTGAATGTTGTTGAGTAGGATGTGTGCTGGTGGGATGACTTGGGATGGCAGCAGATGCTGTGATCACACTGATCCAAAACAAAAAACTCAGGGTCATGTTACGGACAAACTCATTATGCACACAGATTCTGAGGCCCAGGAATTAAGATATTGTGTAATAAGAGGTCTTGTCTTTGCTACATATGTTGAGATCCACAGTGAAGAGTATCCAATTAGCTGGAGATGGCATGAACATTTGTGGATGTAATTATATGGGCAATCTTTCTCTCACACATTTTATAAGTGGATTGACATGCTCTGAAGTCTAGTCTTTACTGGGAATGTCAATAATTTACTACTTATGCCTGTTCCATAAGGAATGGGTGTCAATCATGGATCTCACTATGTTCTGAAAGAAATGCTCCATAAAGGCAGACACCTGTGTAACATGAAACAAGACCTCAGAAGTTAAAACATTCTAGTAGCACTTAAATCTCCAAATTCAATAGAAACTCAGAGATTAAATTTTTATCAAACACAAGATAGTGAGGACTATTGAAAAAGAAAATAGGTAGTAGTTAAAACATATACTGTGTGAAAACAGGTCTTCTGTTTGTAAAGGCATGGAGTAACAAGTACTAAGTACATAATAATGAATGGATGCTAGTACATGGGAAGAGAGATGGAATAACTGGGTTTTCACAATGGAAATTGTCAATGATAAAATGACAGATGGTAGACTGTGATAAAAGTGAATTCTGAAGGTCCAGCAAGAAGGCTTACTAAATAAAAGTACTTGCAGTTCAAGTCTGATTACCAGAGTTTGATCCCTGGAACTTTTGGGAGCATGGGGATTTTCTGAGGGGAAATCAAGACAGGGGATAACATTTGAAGTGTAAGTAAAGAAAATATCTAACAACAACAACAACAACAACAACAACAAAAAGAAAATCTTCTCCCAAGCATTGATCACATTCCGCTAGGCTGACTCCATGCAGGCCCAACCATAAACATTATATACACACAAGAATATTGAAGAAAAAGTAAAACAAGGACAAGAATGAGAAATTATTGACCATTTAAATTAGAAAGTATATAACTAAACCTATAAATAAAGCATGTGTTCAATGAAAGAATGGACAATGCATAAATATAGAGATGGCCTAGACAAGTAGATTTCAACTATCATCTAGGTGATTTATCCCAAATGTGAATGTATGCTTTGCTATTATATACAGGACTCTGTTCTTTTTTATCATAAAGATGAATGTGCTATTGAAAACACTCACAAAATAGCTGTGCATATCTATTTACAAAAGTGTTTGATATAGAATTGGGCAGAACTGATATACACAACAAGGGAGTATGTCATGGAGGGAGGAATAGGGAATTCAGATCAAGCACAGCAGAGGTGAACATGTGGGAGAGCATTCATTATTTGTTATAAATGGGAAATGAAAGGTATTTTCAAATGGGCAAGAAAGAATTATTATTATTACCAGCTTAGCTATAAATAAATGATTGAAGGGACAGTCTCAAGAAAGATTTTCCAGCACCTCAAACTCACATAAAAATAAAAAAGTAAAGGTAATTATGTAAGTAGATAGACATTATAAATATATTTTAGCTATAACTCTTTCCATTTCATTTTTCATATAACAAAAGCTACTTTAAAACAAATTGAAAATTTATTGTAGGATTTACTATATAAAGATGAATGGATAACATATAATTTATGTGAGATTAACATCTAAAGAAGGGAATAGGTTCAAGTACTGTTGATTAGTTGTTACTAATCTAATCATATCCAATTATTTCACAAATTAACAAAAATAAAATTTAGGTTATATTGATACCAACTTTACAATAAAATCTCAGAATATATTAGTAAATATATACATTAGAGATGCTTTTATAACATAGCTGTTACAGTTTTGTGGGAATAGCTAAAAATCTCGTGATTACCAAAGCTCCACAGTTAAATGCATTTTTAAAGGTGTAGTAATTACATTGTGTCTTGCATATCTGGACAAACTCAATTACCACTTCTACAATTTTCATCTTTTGCCTTTTATTGCATCACCCCTTTCCTTGCCTCCTCCACAGGGTAGATGTACTCATCCATTTCCCATGTTCATATATAAGATTTCTTCTAGTATGCTCTAGGATCAGGAGTGGAGGAGATGGGGGAAAAGTACAGAAGATCAGGAAATTGAACAGAGGTGCATAGCAGTGGGGCATGCCGAACTAGTGGTAGTGACTAGAAAGTCCCAGATGCCAGGAAAGCAAGAGGTTCCCAGGAACAATGGGAATGACATTAACCAAAATACCCAACACAATGAAGATAGAACCAATGGATAGGCACAGCCCCAGTTGAGGGATTGGGCCACCCACTCTTCTCAAAATTTTAACCCAGAATTGCTCCTGTCTAAAGGAAATGCAGGGACAAAGAGTAGAGGAGAGACTAAAGGAAAGGACATCAAGAGACTGTCCCGACTAGGAATCCATTCTATATACAGATACCAAACCCAGAGATCATTGCTGATGCCAAGAAGTGCTTGCAACAGGAGCCTGGAATGGCTGTCCTCCAAGAGGTTTTGCCAGAACCTCTGATCAATACAGATGCAGATGCTCACAGTCAACCATTAGACTGAGCCCAGGGATCCCAAGGATAGAGTTAGGGGAAGGGCTGAAAGAGATGAAGGTTTGCAACCCCATAGAAATAATGAAATATCAACTAACTGGACCTCCCTCAGTGCTCCCAGGGACTAAACTACCAACCAAAGATTACTCATGGAGGGACCCAATGGCTCTAGCTGCACATGTAGCAGAGGGTGATCTTATCTCGCATAAATGGGAAGAGAGACCCTTGGTCCTGTGGAGGTTCCATGTCCCAGCCTAGGGGGATGGTAGGGTGGTGATGTGGGAGTGGGTGAGTGGGTGGGTGAGGGAGCACCCTCATAGAGGCAGATGGAAGAGGGATGAGATAGAGGGCTTGCAGAGGGTATACCAGGAAGAGCAACAACATTTGAAATGTAAACAAATAAAATAATAAAAAATACATTTAAAAAAGATTTCTAGTATGATGAGCTCCTACATCATTTTTTTACATTTACCAGCTGTGTCATTATAATTAAAAAGAATCCTTTCAGATATTCAGGACACACCTTTCAGAGTAATAGAATTCTAGAGTCTCAGAGTCTGGTTGGCAGGACCAGGTGAAATTTTTATTCTTTGATTACTAGGGCACAGTGTTGATTTCAGTGAAGAATGGCCTACATAGTGATGCTTCTAAACTTTGAGGTAAAAAATATCCAGGACACAGGCACCCTGAGACCTAAGTCCGTAGTACCAAAGTTCCAGAAACTGGCGGGTACAGCATTGTGTATACCAGTTCAGGAGGGGCTGGTTAATATGACTCATTCACAAAAGGCAGACATGGTCTTATAATCCTGGAAAATGGGTGTAGACCCAGGGAAGATGTATGGCTCAGAAGGCAGTGTGTATAGCAATCCAAGATTCTATTACCCTGGAGAGGAGTCAAGTTGGGGCTCTATGTTGACTCAGGTACTGGGTGTAATCTAAGGCTTCTCTGCCATGCAAGGATCCAATTCTCAAGCGATAGATTGCCATATGATATTCTAGAGTCACATCTGCTCCCCTGGTATAATTCCATAGGGTTAAGAGGCTACATCATTGTTAAATTGCTTAGATGTCAAGAAGGTTAGGGGAACCACACCAGTTCTACTCTCTGTAGATTCTGTTAGCCAGAGTATATGTTACTTAAGAGAGTAAGAATATTGGGTATGCTTGGGTTTTGAGGTTGCAGGGGCTACATAGGAGCCAAGTTCCAGTGTCTAGTCGGGGTGGGCATCAGGTTAGTCCAGGCTCTGGAAAACCATAACTGCTTCTTTGAGCATAGATTTCCAGTAGCCAGAGACAGAGCTCAAGAGCTGCTAGGATATAGAACACAGTTTCCAGACCAGAAAGCTTATTTCCAGTGTTGAGGAGCTGTGAGAACTTACCTGGGGAACTGTGGAGTCTGATCAGATAGAGCTGTAGAATTAGCAGTAAGTAAGAAGAGAACAAAGCAATAAATTCAAATTTTGTAGGGGCAATTGATACTATTCATTTGAAAGATTAGCAGCAATTAGAAGAGACCAGAATCATTGGGCTAAAATTTTCTGACATGTTTTCTGTGTCAATATACAAAGGCTGTGCTCTCATGGTTGCAAATGTTTTATGTTGTATTTGTAGCTGAACTTGGTAATGTGTAAGCATCTCCCAGGTGACTGAGGTTTTGAAGTCATGAATAGGTCAGCTGTGGCTTGGCACTGTGAAGGGCCCATTTAGGCAGGCCATTGTGGAAAGTAGAATGACAGTAGCAATTGAAGTGCAGGATTGGAGATGTACTTCTTAGAGGTGAGACTTGGTATGATATTCCAGGAAAGGTTATTAGTGACAATGCATCATAGTTGTACCTGGTGATCTCAGCATTATGGAGACATTAGTACCATGGGATGATGACCAAGGACACCAGTAGCCATGGAGTAGGACCAGGTTATAAGAGAAGCTATGTAAGATGTCCCAAAGCTGTTGGAGTGGCCCAAAAGATAGTGAATGAGTCCCAGAAGTCTGCCACTGATCTTTATACTGTTAGACTTCAGCTTTGCTTTCTACACATTGTGATTTTTGCCCTAGTTCTTCCCTCTAGGAGTAAGAAAAGATTTAACTACTTGTGATGTTACAGTTGGGAGACTTTGAACTTTAAAAGAGATCTGAAAGTTTTATAGATACCAGGTTTTCAGACATGTTGTGGACTTTCAAAGAAGCTGATTTTTTTTTTTGTTATTGTTGGTTTTTTGTTTCTTTGTTTGTTTTGTTTTGGTTTTTTTGTTTGTTTGTTTGTTTGTTTGTTTGAGACAGAGTTTCTCTGTGTATCCCTGGCTGTCCTGGAACTCACTTTGTTGACCAGGCTGGTTTCAAACTCAGAAATCCAGCTGCCTCTGCCTCCCGAGTGCTGGGATTAAAGGTGAGCGACACCACGTCTGGCAGAAGCTGAATTTTTAAAGTGTTTGAATTTTTAAATCTGTGGAACTGGTTAGTTTGCAATGGATTATATATTGTGATATTCATTGATATGAAATCTTGAGAATGAACCAAAAAAGAAAAAGGTTATTTTTAAATAATGTTGTATTGGTGTGTGTGTGTTATGTTGACAAGATTTTAGTTATCCTGTCTAGCTTTTTGCCAAATAGATACAAACTAAAATCATCTGAGGAGAAGGAATCTCAATTGAAAAAGTGACCCTATTAGATCAGGGTGCAGTCAGGGCTATAGAATATTTTCTTAGTTAGCGATTAGTATATGAAGATTCATCCCACTTTGACACCTTGAACTGGTGGTTCTAGATTCCATAAGAAGGCAGGATCAGTAAGTAATGAGGAGACACCCAATAAGCAGTACTCCTCCTCCAAGGCCTCTGCATCAGTCCCTGTTTCTACATTACTGCCTGGCTTGAGTTCCTGCCTTTGTTACCCTCAATGGGCCATGTAAATTGGGATGTATAAACCCTATAAATCTCTTCCTCCCTAAATTTCTTTTGATCATGATATTTTATGAAAGCAAGAAAAACCTTACTATAAACAGTTCTTACAGAGATTATATGATTCTCTTATAGCCAACATATCCTGGGTCCTGGAAAATGAAGGGGATCAATGGGACCTTCTGCTTATCTTTATGAGTATATGGCAAACTCCCTTCTAGCTCTGAGCTATACCAGAAAGAGGATAGTATAGGGGCACTGTGTGCTTCCTCATCCAATGTCATGCTCATACCCTGTCCTGCAATACTGCTGTGCCACTCCTGTCACTTTTCTGAAAATGTACTTGTTTTTTCATGAGTTGGATGTTTTTATTTGGGAAATTTGTTAGAAATCTCTATTGGACATATAATTGATGTCAGTCCCAGAGATAATGTTAACTATAATTTCATTTTAATAGTTTGTTGTCTGGTGACAGTTTGTAAGGCTGGTATGATTACTTAAAGTAATTCTATTCACCACCCAATTGATTGTAATTGTAACATAGTTTAGAATAGCTATTATCTTGAAACCTTATATCTTTGAAAACACTAAGAAAATGACCTTTAAATATTCAGTTATGTTTTAGGATAAATATATATATATTCACTTCATGAATTAGATTAACTGTTGATTATATACTTTAGATTTTAAACCTCTTTCTATAGCATTTTATGTATCTGTATGTTTATATACATAATAGAATACCAAAAATATCTTAGCAACATGACTGGCCAAATGTAAGCTGAACAAAATAAACAAAGAAAGGCTAGGAGTCTTTGATACTACCCAAGGAGCTACAGGCAAGCAAGGAATCCTGAGATCCATGAAATAATCTTACCCAGCACATACCACAATTGGTTATCCAATGCCAACTGGTCAACCCTGAAAGCATACCTATGAGTAACATCATATAGAGAGTAACATGATACAGACTGTGCAAATAAATACCAACAAGCTCCTTTTTCTGTCTCAATTGTCAGAAGTTTCTTGAATCCTAACTGCCTGCAGATGTTATCAGATATCAGTATTTCCATCTGGAGAGTCTCCGTTCACCTGAAGCTTTTGGGTCCTTAACCCTTTAATTCAGACCCTGAGACCATAAAAGAAAAAAAAAATTAGTATCGTGTTCAACTGTTTGTTTCTTGCTGAATAGTAGAAGAGTTGTGGTTTGGGGGTTATGTCCTTAGGGCAAGAGATTTAACTTGGTCTATTAGAAGGAGGAGAGTTTTAATTTGATAGTCTATAATTGTCTTCATTTTTGCCTAGAAACTCTTTGAAAATAAATTATGAAGGCAAGGCACAATTGTAATGTGAGCCTACAGATTAAGCCTATACATATAGTACCAGGCCTAGCCAAAATAGCTGTTGTCCCAATGTGGGCCTAATGATGGCGGTGGTTTGACAGGGACAATATTCTGTAAAAATATAGATGTTGTATGAACATATTGGGAAGAAATATCAATTAAGAGAAGAGACAGTGTTGAATGGTACATGAACCCAAGGAAAAAGGATGACTGTAACTGAACTTTTACTCTAGTTTCTAAGTCTTTGTGCCTAATCCTGAACCAATTTGGATTTATTTGTTGGTGCAGAAGAATCATTGCTCTTACAAGTGAGCACAAATCCCACCAAATTTTCAATATGGAAGAAATCTATTCTTTAATTTTTGAGTACCATAGCAGACAAGTTGATCCTCAAGAATGTTAAGCTGATTTGAAATTGAAGGGTTTCTGGAGAGCTAGTGAAGTCAAGAGGTTTACAGAAGTTCTCAATTCAAGTGTTTTAGTTACTAATCTTTATATAATGTCCAGAGTGGCAGGAAGAGGGTTGAGTTTGATGGCCTATTAGTTCCTGCTACTGTTTTGAGATTACAGATCACTCTAAATATTTTTCAGTTGGCAAAAGGGGTGATATGGATGGGAGGTCACAATAACTCAAAGAAATGTCAATCTAAGGGGCTGATAAAACTTCGTAAATGGAAATGATCCAGAAAATAAAAGAATAATGTGATGACATTATGCTCCTTGGAGTGTGTTATGTGAGTTAGGTAGCCTCCGAAACATATGAAAGTAACTGCTAATATGATAATTACTGAAAGTACAGTTAAAATGTTGTCTGAACAGTTTTGGTCATTTTAGAGGATGAGAACAGGCAAGGAAACCATTAAGGAGGCTCAGCAGGCTTTGCCATAGGTGTTAGCAAGAGAGTTGGATTTTTGTCTCTCTTTTCCGTTATAAGAAGTAATACAATTGGTTTGTAGAAGAGCTTTAAATATTTTTATTTGGCTCACATACATTTTGAATTGACCCTTAGGTCTTCAACCTTGTGGGAGCACTAAGAGAAAAAAAAAATAATGAGAAAAAAATTGTTAACATTATAGTTAAAAATGCACTTTGTTTAGGAAGATAAAATGTAATGTACAAATGGCTGGATCATGTACCAGATCTCTGTGGAAGAACAATGTAACTGTATAATCAGCAATTTGTTGGATCAGACTCCTGCATATGGAGCAAGAACCTGGAGTCTTTGTGAGAGAAGTCAGCTAAAATCAGCATATCATCAATAGTTAAAAAAAAAATGGAATCCTATTTGGTCCTTTTTTTGGACTATCTAATATCAAGGGCACCACTTACATATCCTAAATAATTTCCCAAACCTAATGTTTGATGAAAAATATCTTACAGACTTCTTTACATCAAGAAACATTGGGTATTAGGGTACCAAAGACACAGTACAGCTGGGAGAAGGAATCTTACTGATAGACATAGTTTTGTATAGTTAATAACTGTAGCTTTAAATAATAGGCATCTTTTTTGTTTGTTTGTTTGTTTTGTTTTGTTTTAGTCCTCAGTGGTCATTTGAGATTGTAAAGAATCCCCAACGTCCAGAACCTTTATTTTACCAGCTGTCCATCTTTGTGAACATAAGCCAAAGGCCTTCCTTGGACTGACTTGTTTTCCCCTGGAAGCAATGAGAAAATATTTGCTCTGTGTTTGACCACCATAATCATAAATATAATACTGGTCCAAATTCATTGAGTGAGGTCTTCATAAATTCCCTAAACAAGGTAACAGTTGACTTTTCATAGTTATAGGATATTTTATTTGATATGACCCACAGAGCCCTGGGATTTTATTTAGTATTGATAGGTCAGATAATATTCTATCTGTTAGGTCCCACAAGCATGTAAGAATATATTCTAAGTATGATGTCAAACACACAGAATATCAGTTACATTAGTCTGGTAATTTGAACTATTGTATCATATTTCTACGACCACATTATTTCTGAATAAACTTTATTTAGACATACATTTTTAGCCAGTCATTGTTAACTTATATCATCATCTGCTGTAGCCAGGTCAGGCATATAGAATGAGGGCTCATCACCCTAGTTCTCTCTTTCTGTCTGTCTGTTTGCCTCTCTCTCTTTCTCCTTCTCTCTTTGTTCCCACTTGTTCTCAGTCTGTCTCTCTCTGTTTCTTTCTGTCCTTCTTTTTGTCCTTTGTCCCCACTTCTCTGCCCTCATGACACTGCTTCGGTCTTTCTGCTTCTATCATTTTTTCAGGCCTTCATTCCCTTCACTTGACCCTCAAACTCTCCTTTATACCAGATTTGTTACATAGTATGAATTTACAGAGGCATACATTAGCATGGGACTACCAGATAACACCACCCTTCTAAACTACCTTCACCCCCACCACTGCCCTATTATATTTCATAACAATTGTAATTATTGATCTTTGAACTTAGAGAAACTTTAATATAATATATATTCACCACTATGTCTTCTTATCTGCTGAGTAACTTTAAATTTTTTCTCAGACATTCACTACTTACAAAGTATTTTACTTTCTAGAAACTCCCAGTCATCATAATCTTTATAATATATATTTTCTCTCTTCAAAAGCAATTTATAGAGTTCTAGGAGCTCTGCTTCTGTATGCTGTGAGGCATCCAGAACTTTCAGGCAAGCCTCAAAGATTTGACATGGTGAGATCACCATTTTCTCTTCAGGAACTGTCTAAGGCAGGACCAGCCAGGAGCAGACAAGCCACAGAAGTAGCAGAGCAGCTGGGACTGAGTCCTTCCTGCCCCCATCTGCCACTAGGATGACCAGCTGTTCTGTTGCCCTCTGTGCACTGGTCTTGCCAGGAGAGAGACGGTCTCTCAGGAGTGCTGACATGGAATATAGACCCACTGGAGGAAAAAGCTCCAGGCAGAGAGAGCAAGAACATTTCACACCAGATCACCAGATGGCAAAAGTAATCACAAGAATCTTACCAACAGAAACAAAGACTACTTGGCATCATCAGAACCCAGAACTCCCACCTCAGCAAGTCCTGGATACCCCAACACACTGGAGAAGCAAGATTCAGATTTAAATTCTTATCTCATGATGCTGATAGAGGATTTTAAGAAGGACATAAATAACTCCCTTAAAGAAATACATGAGAACACAGGTAAATGGATAGAAGCCCTTAAAGAGGAAATGCCAAAAACCTCTTAAAAAATTATAGGACAACAAAACCAATCAGGTGAAGGAAACCATCCAGGATCTAAAAATGTAAATAGAAACAATAAAGAATTCACAAAGCAAGACAACTCTGGAGATAGAAAACATAGGGAAGAAGTCAGGAGCCATTGATGCTAGCATGACCAAGAGAATACAAGAGAAAGAGAGAATCTCAGGTGCAGAAGATACCATAGAAAACATTGACACAACAATCAAAGAAAATGCAAAAAGATCCTAACCCAAACATCCAGGAAATCCATGCCACAATGAGAAGACCAAACCAAAGGATAGTAGGCATAGAAGAGAGTAAAGATTTCCAACTTAAAGGGCCAGTAAATATCTTCAACAAAATTGTAGAAGAAAAACTTCACTAACCTAAAGAGACAGATAGATGCTCATGGACATACAAAAAGCCTACAGAATTCTACATAGTCTGGATCAGAAAAGAAATTCCTCCTGTCACATAATAATCAAAACATCAAATGCACATAACAAAGAATGTTAAAAGCAGTAAGGAAAAAAGGTCAAGTAATATATAAAAGCAGACTTATCAGAATTACATCAGACTTCTTGCCAGAGACTATGAAAGCCAGAAGATTCTGGGCAGATGTCATACAGACCCTATGAGAACACAAATGCCAGCCTAGTATACAATACGCAGCAAAACTCTCAATTACCATAGATGGAGAAATCGGGGTATTTCATGACAAAACCAAATTTACATAATATCTTTCCACAAATCCATCCCTTCGAAGGATAATAAAGGGAAAATTCCAACACACGGAGGGAAACTACACCCTAGAAAAACTGAGAAAGTACTCTTTCACAAACCTAAATGAAGATTGCCACATGAATAGAATTCCAACTTAACAACAAAAATAAATTACAGGAAGCAACAATTAATTTTTCTTAATATCTCTTAATATCAATGGATTTAATACCCCAATAAAACGATACAGACTTTTTATTGACAGACTGGTTACATAAACAGGATACAACATTTTGCTGCATACAAGAAACCCACCTCAGTGACAAAGAAATACACTTCCTCTGAGTATAAGGCTGAAAAACAATTTTTTTTATTTAAATGGTCCCAAGAAGCAATCTGGAGTAGCCATTCTACTATCAAATAAAACCAACTTTCAACCTAAAGTTATCATCAAAAATGATAAGGAGGGACACTTTACATTTGTCAAAGGTAAAATCTGCCAAGATGAACTCTCAGTTCTGAAGATCTATGCTCCAAATGCAAGGGCATTCACATTCATTAAAGAAACTTTAATAAAGCTCAAACCACACATTGTATGACACACAGTAGTAGTAGTAGTAGACTTCAACACCCCACTCTACTCAATGGACAGATCATGGAAACAGAAACTAAAGAGAGACACAGTGAAGCTAACAGAAGTTATAAAACAAATGGATTTAGTAGATATCTACAGAACATTTTATCTTAACACAAAAGGATATACCTTCTTCTCAGCACCTTATGGTACCTTCTCCAAAACTGACCATATAGTTGGTCATAAAACAGACCTCAACAGATACAAGAAGTTTGAAACAATCCTATGCATTCTATCACCACAGTCTAAGCTGGTCTTCAAAAACAACATAAACAATAGAAAGCCCACATGCATGTGGAAGCTGAACACTTTATTCAATGGTAACTTGGTCAAGGAAGAAATAAAGAAGAAAATTATAGAGTTTGTTGAATTTAATGAAAATGAAGCCACAACATACCCTAACTTATGGGGCACAATGAAAATAGTCCTAAGAGGAAAAGTCATAGCTCTCAAAGCCTCCAAAAAGAAACAGAAGATAGCATACACTAGCAGCTTGACAGCACATCTGAAATCTCTAGAACAAAAAGAAGCTAATTAATGGAAGAGGAGTAGAGGGCAGGAAAAGATCAAACGCAAGGCTGAAATCAACCAAGTGGAAACAAAAAGAACTATACAAAGAATCAACCAAACCAGAAGCTGGTCCTTCCAGAAGATCAACAAAATATATAAATCCTTAGCCAGACAAACTAGAGGGCACAGAGACAGTATCCTAATAAACAAAATCAGAAATAATAAAAAATGGAGACATAATAACAGATACTGAGGAAATCTGATAAATCATCAGATCCTTCTACAAAAGCCTATATTCAACAAACCTGGAAAATCTGTATGAAATGGACAATTTTCTAGACAGATACCAGGTACCAAAGTTAAATCAGGATTAGATAAACTGTCTAAGCAGTCCCATATTCCCTAAAGAAATATAAACACTCTTTAATAGTCTTCCAAACAAAAAAAGCCTAGTACCAGATTGGTTTAGTGCTGAGTTCTATCGGACCATCATGGAAGAACTAATACTAATACTCCTCAAACAGTTCCATAAAATGGAAACAGAAGATACTCTACACAATTCGTATTATGAAGCCACAATTAGGCTGATATCTAAACCACAAAGACCCAACAAAGAAAGAACTGCAGACCAATTTCTTTTATGAATATCAGTGCAAAAATACTCAATAAAATTCTCATAAACCGAATCCAAGAACACATCAACATGATCATCCATCATGCTCAAGTAGGCTTCATCCCAGGGATGCAGGGATGGTTCAATATACGGAAGTCCATCAATGTAATCCACTATATAAAGAAACTCAAAGAAAAAATCATATGACCATCTCATTAGATGCTGAGAAAGCACTTGAAAAAAATCCAACACCCCTTCATGATAAAAGTCTTGGAAAAATCAAAAATTCAAGGCCCATAGCTAAACATAGTAAAAACAATATAAAGCAAATCAGTAGTCAACATCAAACTAAATGGTGAGAAACTTGAAGCAATCCCACAAAAATTAGGGACTAGACAAGACTGCTCACTCTCTCCCTACCTATTCAATATAGTACTTGAAGTCCTAGCCAGAGCAATTAGAAAAGAAAAGGAGACCAAAGGGATTAAAGATTGGAAAGAAAGAAGTCAAGATACTACCATTTGCAGATGATATGATAGTATGCATAAGTGACCCCAAAAATTCCAACAGAGAACTCTTAAACATGATAAACAACTTCAGCAAAATAGCTGGATAGAAAATTATCACAAACAAATCAGTGGTCTTCCTCTATACAGGCTGAGAAAGAAATTAGGGAAACAACACCCACACACACACACTCCATTCTGGCCCTGGCATAGACCTAAACTGGGGCATAGATCCTTCATAGGATCAAGGGTCTCTCCTCCCATTGATGACCAACGAAGCCATCCTCTGCTACTTATGCAGCTGGAGCCATGAAGGATGGGGGGGGGGCGGGGGATGTAGGGGAAACCAAGAAAGGTGATAACATTTGAAAGGTAAACTAAGAAAATATCTAATAAATTTTTTATACCTTTACATATTTTGTAGAATTTTATAAAAATTAATTTCATGATCATGATAAAATAGTATTTTTTATGTTTTAGACTTTTATTTTCCCTGATGGAGAGGTATTACTGAGTACCATCTATCCTCTGCTTATGGAATCCCAACAACAAATGAAAATTTAGTTTCAGTTTCATCAAGTTCACCCTTAGGAACCAATGAGTTTCCTGGGTTCATGTATGGAGTAGACAAGGCACTATTTATGGGAGTGTGAGCTATCCAGGCAAGACAAACTTGACGTTTTTTCTCAATATGTCTGAGCAGAATTTTTTTTTTTTTTTTTTAGTTTTATGAGACATGGTTTCTCTGTGTAGCCCTGACACTCCTGGAACTCACTCTCTAGACCAGGTTGGTCTCAAATTCAGAAATGTGCCTGACTGCCACTGTCTCTCAAGTGCTGGGATTAAAGGTGCGTGCTACCATTACCAACTGTCTAAGCATCTTTTATAGTCACAATGAAAGAGCTCTCTATTTTTTAGCCTTTGGTATCAATATAAAATTGGCTGGGATTCCTTGAATGCCTCCTGTTATTGTGAACGTATTAACACTCTGATCATTTTAGGATATACCTCAAAGAGAAGTACACATAATTTCAGCCTTTAATATTCAGCAAATATAGAAAAATGTGTATAAAAGTATACACACATTTTCAGCATCATCAAGAAATACTGTTTAAAAAAAACTGGACATCCACATGCAGAATAAAATTTGGCTTGTGTTATACTAAACTAACTCCCAAGTGATTCAAAGATTTAAATATGAAATCTGAAACCCTAAAAATGCTAGCAGGAACCATCCAGTCCTCCATATGATTTAGGTTTATGAAAAGATTTCATAAATGGGACTTCATTTGCCTAAAGGTTGAGGAAAAAAAATTGACAAGTAGAATTCCATAAAATTAAAAAGATTTAATACAGAATAAGAAGATATCAAGCAGGTAAAGAGGAAACCTTTAGAATGAAAGAGAATTTTTGTTAGCTATACATCTGCCAGAGGATTAATATCCATAATTCCCAAAGAACTCAAAACAAAACAAAACAAAACGTATCAAGCCAAGAAACTTACAATTGATAAATGAGCTCAAGTTCTCAAAGAAGTAAAAAAGTGGATAGTATCATGCCCAGTAATTAGAGAAGTGTTAATCAATTCAACATTGAGATACCATTTTACACCAGTTAAGAATGGAAGGGAACAAAGGAATAACCAAGGCAGCACAAGGAAAAGAGAATCTTCATTCACTGTTAGTAGGATTGCACTCTTGTGCAGTCTTCATGGAAATTAGTGTGAAAAACTTTCAAGAAAGTAAAAATTTACTATATTACCAAGGTATGCTACTCCTTGTCATACAACCAACGTGTTGAACATGCTCCTCTACATAACATTGTTCAGCAATGTTCACTGATGCTCTACTCAAAGTGTATAGGGTATAGAAACAATCTGGATTAGTTAATGAAAATGTGGTTCATACATACTATGGGATACTCTTCAGCTGTATGAAAAAATGTAATCATAAACTTTGGAGTAAAATGGATGTAACTGGAGAAGATTTTATTGAGTGAGATAACTGTTCCTAGCAGGGTGATAAAATCCCTTTGACTAAAGACTTCTAGCTTCAAAATCCCTGAATGTGATTATATCCCTTGAAGTAACTACGGAGACCAGGAAATAAAATCAAACAATTGCTAAGATAAGTGGGTTTGGGAATACAACATAAAAAAAAAATAGCAAGGTACACACAATCTAATCAGGGAAAGGTATATCTGTTTTGAGACAATAGGAAGGTAAATACAGAAAAATGTGGAAATCAGGAAAGGACTTAACAGAATACTAGTGATATAATAACAGAAATAGGTGAAATAGAAACAACTTAGGGAGTGGGGAGGGAAGTAAATACAGAACAAGGAAGGAAGAGGATAAAATAATAAATATGTCTGAGAAATACTGAAGTATTCATACTATTAACTATTTTTTATTAATTTACTTGTTTACCTTACATCTCAATTTCAGCACTGTACTTTCCTGCCAGTATGCTTTTACACAGATCCTCCCTGTCTTCTCTGAGAAACAAACTCCCTCAACCCCCAGTGATATCACTCCCTCATTCCCACACATCAAAAAGCTAAATAATACACTTAGTGATTTTTAATGAGCACTTCTTATTTAAATTATTTTATTTTTTTGGCATTTGTCTAAATCAGAAATGCTCAATAGATACTGTGCTTAATCTTATCAGAAATCTGCTAAATGTAATGTTTATTCTCTGACAAAGACTTCTGAAGCCTAACAGTTAACCTCCAAGCAAAGGTCTCTGAGAAGATAATGGGTACAACAACATGATTCTACCTGGATCGTGGTATGATAACCACTGAGAAATACCACTCCAATGCCTTGCCCACTGCCAGGTGGACACTGCAGACAAACAAGATACCCCGAGAGTCAAATGTCTCATATTGCCTAAGTCAAGGCAATTCATTTCTCATTTCACATATATCAGTTTCACAGAAGAAAAGCTTTTCATCTTCTCATCTTGACAGCCAGACTGAATCCACCTAAGTTGCCATGGAGACCACAGGGACCTGGGATCTGTTTAGGTAGTGGACCATAGATGAAAACACTGTCGTTT
This sequence comes from Mus musculus, assembly GCF_000001635.26. Classification (NCBI taxonomy): domain Eukaryota; kingdom Metazoa; phylum Chordata; class Mammalia; order Rodentia; family Muridae; genus Mus; species Mus musculus. Next base: position 79,447,654 of record NC_000070.6, on the reverse strand, counting down.
TAATTAATACATGACTCCTAGATTATAATTTATTCTTCCCATATTTCTGACTACATTGACAGCTAAGATAACTGTAGCTTGACAGCTAGAAAAGAGATCTAGCTCCTTACCTGAAGGTAATCCACCTTATTTCCTCATTAGTAAATTTATTATCTAGCTAAGACTACCAGATATCTTACAGACTTTACAATAAATGATACACAGGTTCAGATCTAAGTTTTCACAGATGTAAACTTCTGTTAGTCCCTTACCTAAACTCATTTAGTCTCCTCTTCTTGCTATGCCAGAGTCCTAACATTACCTGGTATAGTTCTTCTAAGTTAGCATAGCCCTAATAAATCATCTCACTATATGATCTAACTATAAACCACAGATTTAAATTTTAAGTTTTCTTTGATATTCTTTGAAATATAGATTTAAGGATTTTCTCTTGCTAAACTATAGGATCAACTATAACATCCACAAGGTCAAGGTTTTGAACTTCCTTTGTCTTTCAACTCTAAACTTAAAGTTCCTTGTTATGGTAAATTCATGTGTATTCAGTTTTCTAGACAGAAAGAAAAAGCCCTCCTTGCTCCTTCAGTTCCCCAAAAGGTTTTTTTCTTCCCTAAGCTCATCTAAAAAACTATTTATGTTGTTAACAACTCTCTTTTGTAAATTTGTAAGGTACAGGAAACCCACTCAGATCTACCTCTCATCGACCAAATAGACTCAATCCAGATAAGTACACTTGCCAATCAATAGCCTAAGTTATCACTTGCTACCTGTTATTAGGGGTGTGAGTCTTCTCTTGTGCCCTGGAATTGGGACTAACCTTCCCAACAACCACCAAGACCAAAGGGTTTTAAATGTACACATAAGAGTCTTTTATCTCCCAAATGAACTTAACTTATAATATGTGTGTGAGAGACGCAGCATCTTGTCAAGTCCAGGCCTTTACTATACCCAGGACAGCTCCAGAAAGCAACCCACAGATGCTCCAATCCATTCTCACAGACAAAGATGATTCTACCACTGGACCTGTCCTGCCTATCTATCAACAAATGGTTTCACAAATGCTGGCCAGCAAGGAAATAGCCAACTCTCCTAGGACTGGACCAAACTCTCCAAACACAATTTCTTAGGTTTCCTAGAGACACTACATCCCAAAGTGAGCAGGAAGTAGCTAATTATCATGCCAAACCTATTCCAGTTCCACCATCACTTCTTTCTAATTTTTCCTTTTTTAATTAAACCAAAATGGAGGAATGTTGGCATTTCATGAATCTATGCTCTATGAATCTATCCATGACAGCTATGTGGCAACAGCCAGGTATGCCTGACTCACTATAAAATGGGCTGCTTGCCCCCTCCTATCTCTCTTGTTCGCTTCCTCCCTTCTATTCTCTGCTTGCTCCTGCTCCTTACCCTCTCACTTGCCATTCCCCTCCCACCTTTTGCTCCATATGCTCATTGCCAGCCTCTACTCCTCTACTCTGTCTCTGTCTCTCTTTCTCTGTCTCTCTGTCTGTCTCTGTCTGTCTCTGTCTCTCTCTGTCTCTGTCTCTGTCTCTCTGTCTCTCTGTCTCTCTCTCTCCCTTTCTCTCTCCTGCCCTGCATAACTTCACGGGGAAGGAATGACTCAGCATGGGGCTGCAGAGGTACCCCCTTTCCCCATACCATACCATGCCTCCATCAGATATACCCCTTCTTCCATTTCTTTTTATAAAAGAGCATTATTTATTTACATTCAAAACGTGGCACCCCTCAGGGCCCCCCTCCTAGACATCTTCACCCCATGTTCCCTCACCTTTGCCTCTGAGAGGGTGCTCCCTCACCCACCAACACTTAGGTATCCCCCTTCCCTGAACCAAGTCTACAGGATTAGGCACAACTTTCCAACTCAAGCCAGATAAGGCAGTCCTCTGGTACATAAGTGCTAGGGGTTACAGACCAGCCCATGTATATATGCCCTTTCTCTGGTGATTGAGTCTCTGGTAGCTCATAGGGGTCTGCATTACTTGACACTATTGTAATTCCTATCAGGTTGCCATCCTCTTTCCAGCCTTCCCCAATTTCTTCCATAGGGTTTCTCCATCTTAGTCTAATAGTTGGCTGTAAGGATCTGCTTCTGTCTCAGTCAACTGCTGGTAGAACCTCTCATAGCCAGCCATGCCAGGCTCTTTTCTGCAAGCACAACATAGCATCAGTAATAATGTCAGGATTCTGTGCCTGCACATGGGATGAATTCCACATTGGGCCAGTAATTGAATGGCTTTTTCTTCAGTCTCTGCTCCATTTTAATCCCTGAATTTCTTTTGGCAGGAAGAATTCTGTGGCAAAAATAGTAAAGATAGACAAGTGGCCCCATGTCTCAACTGGGGACATGTCTATCTATTGGAGGTTCTTCAGGTTCCATCTCCTCATTGTTGGGCATTTCAGCTAAGGTCATCTTCATTGAGTCCTGGGAGCCTCTAACATCCCAGGTCTCTGGTACTTTCTAGATGTTCCCACTGCTCCTTACCTTGACTGATACTACTCCCTTCAAATTATTATAGATAACTACAAGCCAAATTATAGACATAAGACACACCCCTTTGTGTGGTATTCCACACTGTCCAAGATTCTCCCAAAACGTACAGCCAATTTCTGTTGTCCTTCATTCCCCCTCCCAAGGTGGAAGCTAGAGTTCTATTATATAAGCCATAATGTACTTCTGAAACAAAGATCAGAGACCTCTAAGATTAAACTGACTTGATGCATCCTCCCAGAGTATGAGCTTTAAGGCACCGCGCAAGCTTTCAAAGAAAAAAGGTCACAAATAGTCCTAACAACCTATGTTGCCTATGAACCACATCAAATGACCAGCCTGGCACAATAACCTTAAAGGTACAATAGAAGCACACATAGCTTAGTAGTAAACAAGAGCTCTTTAATGGTTTATAAGACAAGAGAGTAACTAGACCTGTTTCTGGAAACATAGATAACTATTCAGAGTAAGTAAAGTCATGGTTATTGGTGTATTTTCAATTTATCTACTAAACCAGCTAAAGTTCAGGGGGCTTGGCATCTTATAGAGTAGAAAAGGGTACTATGGGCTAGAAGATTCTACCAGTCTATATATATTTCCCTCCCATCTCAAAACTGTATATACTAAAAGAAGTTCAAAGTACATTTAACTTCTTATCAGTTACTTCAAGTATCCTAACTGCCTCCAGGTTTTATCAGAAGTCAACTTTTCTGTTTGGAGTTTTTCAGATCACCTGAGGCTTTTAGGTCATTACTCCACACTGGGAATGGGCCCTACCCTGGAGTGTGGTTGATATACCTATCATTTAAAAATCAGTCTTTCTTTTGAAATGGAGAAATATTTTTATATCACACATTTATTTTAGTAAAATTGCTCTGAAAAGGTTGTAAAAGAGCATTTTTAAAATAAAGAATATTTTCTTGCATGAATGCACTACTGTTTGTATTCTTTGACAGTAGGGGAGGTTCTATTTTTTCAAAGGCTACATTATACCTCTGCTGGGAGAGTGAAATAACCAAACAAATTTTTCAGAGAATGGGAGCAATAGGAAAGAGGTTGTGTTCATTCAAAGCCAGAGAATTCATAGAAAGTATTCATCTCAAGGTGAGCCAAAGGTGGTGTTGTAAGAGTGTGCATTATCTAACCATCCACTGACTTATGCAAACAAAAGGGGGGATTTGCAACATATGTAGGATAATTATCCTTTCTTTACATTTGGTATGCAAAATATTATGAACTCATTTTTCTTTGGGCCCATAGAATGATTGACAGTGTTTGAATAACAATCCAAACATGAAGTGCTTTGCTAATGCATTCCTCTTACATTTATGGTGTTACAAATGGAATTGCTTAACAATGACCCATTTGCCTCCTCTCAGCAAACACACAGATGTTTATCCTTCTAGCAGCTTGGTTTGCTTCCCTGGCAGGATGCAAGAAGCATTTTACAAGCCAAGCTGACATGGAAGCAGATACCCATTCAATATATTTTGCTTTCCTTTTCTTTTCACCTCAACCTACACTCTAAATGAAATAGGCATCCTCTCCCTCAAAATTTGAAAAGTCCTTAATTTGGATATTATCACTATGGCTATCCATGTGTAGGATTTTTATTGCTGCAATGAGATAACATGAACAAGAAGCACGTTTGGAGACACAGAAGGAAGTCTAGACAGGAACTCAAACAGGGCAAGAACCTGGAGGCAGTAGTGGATTCAGAGACTATGCATACTACATGCTCCCTGGGATTGCTCACTGTGACAACCCACAATCAATCACCCATTAAGAAAATACCCTACAGGTCTAACTGTAACCTGATCTTATTGAGGTATTTCCTCTATTGAGGTTCACTTACCTCCAGTAACTCTAGCTTCTGTTGACTACCCACCACAACTTACCCTTACTATTTGATATACAGAGTCATAATTATTAAGCTGCAAACTTTCCTTTCTTATTCATCTCCAAGATCTCACATTAAAAACATAAGTAATTTTTTTTCTTTTCCATTTTGTATTAGGTATTTAGCTCATTTACATTTCCAATGCTATACCAAAAGTCCCCCATAGCCACACACCTCCACTCCCCTACCCACCCACTCCCCCTTTTTGGCCCTGGCGTTCCCCTGTACTGAGGCATATAAAGTTTGCCTGTCCAATGGGCCTCTCTTTCCAGGGATGGCCGACTAGGCCATCTTTTGATACATATGCAGCTAGAGTCAAGAGCTCCGGGGTACTGGTTAGTTAATAATGTTGTTCCACCTATAGGGTTACAGATCCCTTTAGCTCCTTGGGTACTTTCTCTAGCTCCTCCATTGGGAGCCCTGTGATCCATCCATTAGCTGACTGTGAGCATCAACTTCTGAGTTTGCTAGGCCCCGGCATAGTCTCACAAGAGACAGCTACATCTGGGTCCTTTCGATAAAATCTTATTAGTGTATGCAATGGTGTCAGTGTTTGGATGCTGATTATGGGGTGGATCCCTGGATATGGCAGTCTCTACATGGTCCATCCTTTCATCTCAGCTCCAAACTTTGTCTCTGTAACTCCTTCCAAGGGTGTTTTGTTCCCACTTCTAAGGAGGGGCAAAGTGTCCACACTTCAGTCTTCATTTTCTTGAGTTTCATGTGTTTAGGAAATTGTATCTTATATCTTGGGTATCCTAGGTTTTGGGCTAATATCCACTTATCAGTGAGTACATATTGTGTGAGTTCCTTTGTGAATGTGTTACCTCACTCAGGATGATGCCCTCCAGGTCCATTCATCTGGCTAGGAATTTCATAAATTCATTCTTTTTAATAGCTGAGTAGTACTCCATTGTGTAGATGTACCACATTTTCTGTATCCATTCCTCTGTTGAGGGGCATCTGGGTTCTTTCCAGCTTCTGGCTATTATAAATAAGGCTGCTATGAACCTAGTGGAGCATGTGTCCTTCTTACCAGTTGGGGCATCTTCTGGATATATGCCCAGGAGAGGTATTGATGGATCCTCCGGTAGTACTATGTCCAATTTTCTGAGGAACCGCCAGACTGATTTCCAGAGTGGTTGTACAAGCCTGTAATCCCACCAACAATGGAGGAGTGTTCCTCTTTCTTCACATCCATGCCAGCATCTGCTGTCACCTGAATTTTTGATCTTAGCCATTCTGTCTGGTGTAAGTTGGAATCTCAGGGTTGTTTTGATTTGCATTTCCCTGATGATTAAGGATGTTGAACATTTTTTCAGGTGTTTCTCTGCCATTTGGTATTCCTCAGGTGAGAATTCTTTGTTCAGTTCTGAGCCCCATTTTTTAATGGGGTTATTTGATTTTCTGAAGTCCACCTTTTTAAAAAACACCACTGTCTTTACAAATGCAAACACTTTTAAATTCAGTTACCTGTAAAATTCCAAAGTTTGCTTTAAAACTTAAAGTCTGTTTCAAAATTCAGTCTTTCAATTTTTTGATTGTGGACTCTTGTAAAAAAATAATTAAGTTTTTATTTAAAAAAAAAAAACTTCAAAAGGGAAGAAGCAGGACAAAGTAACCATCAAATCACCCCAAATAAAACTCTACCCTTGTAAACATCATAAAGTCTCCTGGTCTGAGATCCACTCAAGGTCTTCTCATCTACTTCAAAGTGCTCTGGTTACTTCTCCTTCAGCACACAGTCCTAGCTTTCTAATGCCCAGATTGGCTCTACTTCACAGCTGCTACTGTTCTTGATAGTCACCTCATGGTATTAGCTGTCAAAAATGCTGGGGTCATCTGCAACTGGGCTTCACTTTCAAAAATAGCTTTTCTTAGACTCCCTTCATGGTGCTAAACCTCATCATCTCTGTATGACATCTTCAATCCTGGGGCTTCAACTGCTACTGAAGCTTCCTTCCCCTTCAGCAATGCTGTTGAATGCTGGCCTCTCAGTTTCCCATGCCTCAGCTGATACCCATGACCCCCTACTTTCAAAATCAGTGCCATTTAGATAAATCTCAAAACGTCTGGCTGCTGTTGAAAGGTACAAACAATGCTACCTCTGGAACACAACTTCCGTGTGTTAACTTTCAGAAAACACTTTTCAGATGATTTTACCTGGGTGATGGTGGTCCCTTCTTCTCGACCGCTATTTTTTTATTACTTATTTTTTACTTGTTCACTTTACATCACGCCCACTGCCACTCTCCCAGTTACCCTCTCCCACAATCTTCTCCATCCTCCCTCACCACATGTTCTGAGCAGTTGGAGTTCTTCTGCATACTCACGCCACCTTGGCACTTCAGGTCTCTTCGAGGCTAGATGCTTCATCTCTGCCTGAGGCCAGACAATGTAGTCCAGCTAGTAGAACATATCCCAAGTATAGGCAACACATTTTAGGATAGCCACAATTCCAGTTGCTTGAGACCCACATGAAGGTCCAGTGCCACATCGTTTTTTTCTTTTTTTTTAAACCTTCTTTTTTTTTTATTAGTTATTTTCTTCATTTACATTTCAAATGCTATCCTGAAAATTCCCTATACCCTCCCCCACCCCGACCCTGCTCCACAACCCACCCACTCCTGCTTCCTGGCCCTGGCATTCCTCTACTACATATGTAACTAGAGACACAAGCTCGGGAGTGGGGGGGAGGGCACTGGTTAGTTCATATTGTTGTTCCTCCTATAGGTTTGCAGACCCCTTTAGCTCCTTGGGTACTTTCTCTAGCTCATTCATTGGGGGCCCTATGTACCATTCAATAGATAACTATGAGCATCCACTTCTGTATTTGCCAGGCACTGGTATAGCCTCACAATAGATAGCTATATCAGGGTCCGGTCAGCAAAATATTGCTGCCACATGCAATAGTGTCTGAGTTTGATAGTTGTTTATGGGATGGATCCCCGGGTGTGGCAGTCTCTGGATGGTCCTTGCTTCTGTCTCAGCTCCGAACTTTGTCTCTGTAACTCAGAGCACCACATCTTCTACATAGATGCCAGGGAGGCTTAGGTTTAGCCCTTGTATGCTTTTGATTGGATGTTCAAACTCTAAGAACCCTAGGGGTCCATGTTAGTTAACTCTGTTGGTCTTCATGTTGAGTTCCTATTCCCGTTGGGGTTAGCAATCCTTCCTCCTATTCTTTTATAAGAGTCCAAAAGATCCATCTACTGTTTGGCTCTGGGTGCCTGTATCTGTCTGAGTCAGCTGATGGGTGGACTTCTCAGAGGAAAACATGCTCCTCTGCATTAAATCAAGACCAACTAAACCACTTTAACAGCCCATAACACCTAAAAACTTAGAAGTAGTTATTAAAAGTCTCCTAATCACTGCTAATTTTCACCAGCATCAATTTTTCTAGTATGACAAGTGTTTTATTTTAGTGGTTCTTATATATCACAGCCAATTTTACAGCCTTAGTTGACCAGACATTGGAGATTACTCACACATTTGGCCTGGTGGAATGCTTGCTTTCCTCTGTAATGTCACCAGGCCTCCAAGCTCCTACAAAGCACCTGACTGAGCCATCAACACTCAATGGCTTTTTTTCCCCTCAAAGTTCCTAAGTCCTTCAACAGTCCTTCCCAAAATAACTTGGTTAGATCTGCAATAGCAATCAATACCTGACTCCTGGTATGTTGTGCTGGCTCATTTTATGTTAACTTAACACAACCTAATGTCACTAGACAGGACAGAACCTCAATTGAGAATATGCCTCAGTAAGATAAGGATATAGATAGGTCTATAGAGTATTTTCTTAATTAGTAATTGATGTTGGAGGGCCCAAGTCATTGTGGGTGCAGCCATCCCTCTACGAGTGTTCTTTGGGTTCTACAAAAAGGCAGGCTGAGAAAGCCATGGGAGCATGGGCTCTGCACAGGCTCTTGACTCCAGGAATTTGCCCCACATGAGTTCCTATCCTGACTTTCTTCCACGAACAGTAATATGGAAGTGTAAGTCAAAGAAACCCATATATCTCCAAAGTTTCTCTCTCTCTCTCTCTCTCTCTCTCTCTCTCTCTCTTTTGTCAAGGTGTTCCATTGCAGTAATAGAAATCCCAACAAAGACACTACAGTGTAGCTGCTCTTTGTTGCTTTGTGTGATCGTCTTTTTCTCACCTTTTATCCCCTGATGCAGGTTTCACCCCACTATCATTAGATAGGAGTAAGAAGAAAATAGGGGACAGAAACTAAGATAGAGATCCCTGAATCTACTTTGTTCCCTTTTGTTTCCTCTTTGGACACATCTAACAAACTGCAACCAAATTTCCTAAATGACCAACAACCAATGACCTAACCTTTCAGGGCCCTAATATATAAATACCCTCTGGAAAAGTTCCCAGAATTCCAAAAATTACATTAGCACACTAATTATCTGCAGCTGTCAAAAAACATGCCTCTGTTAGAGGATGAGACAAATCGACAGTCAGCTGATGTGGATAGACCATGAACACTCCATGGCAGCCCCATGTCCATACACCTAGGATTAAAACAAAAACAGATTCTTATAATATTCCTTATAATAAATATAATATTTAAAGAAACCAAAATTCCATAATTGTCATTACACTACTGTACTATGAATTCATTTTTTCTACCTCCCTTTTTCCCTAAGACATCATATTTTGTCTATATGATACTCTCTTACTGTTTCTATGAAGGAGATTTATGTCCCCTATTTTTATCACCATTTATAAAGACAAATAGATCTTTGCTCTCTTGCGTTCTTTCTACAAACCTGACTTCCTAGATTAATTAGTGGCCTCCATTCTCCTTATAAACCTTATCTTAAAGCTGTATATTATCATGTTAACAGCTATTCTATTTCTTTGCTTAGTCACAATTTGTACCCAAATCCTTTTAAAGAGCTATACATTAATTTTATATAACAGTAGGTAAAATTAATTTCTATAACAATAAGGCTTATAATTTTAATGTTGATGAGTTATTTTGAAGAATTCAAAGAATAAAAAATATTTTTTAATACTTTGATAAAATGTGCTAACTTAATTATCCTACTTTCTTTATTTTTTGTAAAAAACACTAACTGACAACAACTTTGGTCAAAGGAAAAGGTTTCTTTGGTTTACATGTCCAACCACTACCAATCATTAAAGAAGTCAGGCCAGGGACTCTAGGTATGTACCTGGAAGCAGGAACTGAATTAGGGAATATGAAAGAAGGCTGCATACTGGTTTGCTCTCTAAGACTTGCTCAGCTAACATTTCTACAGCTCTAGGCAACATGCTCAAGGCTAAGGCCACCCTTAGTGGGCTCATCCATTCTATGGATTACTAAGATGGAAGTACCTTCTTAGTTAAGATTTCCACTTCCAGATGTTATAATTTATGTCAAACCAGCAACAACAAAATGTAACTATCCCATTGATAAGATACATGTATGAACAAAACTTCCTTTAGTAATACTGCTCAAATTCATTTTAGAAATATTTTAAATTTATTTTGAATAAAGTATGTGTGGTGCTTTGAACAGTAAATAGCCTCCACAGGTCTTATATTTGAATGCTTATTTCAGGGAGTGTAGCTATTTGAAAAGAATAGAAGGATTAGGATATATAGCCTTGTTGAAGTAAGTGTATCACTGGAGGTTTTTTGTTTGTTTGTTTGTTTGTTATGTTCAAAGGCACATGATAAGCTCAGATTCTGTCTCTGTTTTCCCTGTGTGTGTGTGTGTGTGTGTGTGTGTGTGTGTATGTGTCTTTCTGCTCTCTCTTTCTCTCTCTCTTTGTGTCTGTCTGTCTGTCTGTTTCTCTCTCTTTCTCTTTTGTGATTGCTATAAACTCTTTAAAAATCTAGAAAATAGAATGACCCCACTCTGCTGCTAACTCCCTTTTGAGGCAGAACACTCCAATCTCTCTTCTGAATGCTAAATAAACTAATACTTAAACTGTGGCTTTTGGTATAATTTTTCCTTTGTTGTACAAAAGCCAAGACAGATCCATGACATTGCAATATATCATCAAGTTTGGCATAGATAGATAGATAGATAGATAGATAGATAGATAGATAGATGATAGATAGGCAGACAGATAATAAATTGATGATAGACAAATGATATTCAGGTAGAAAGATGGTAATATAGTGGGTATACATTATATCATACTTGTATACATGTTATGGATAGATAGATGATGGGTAAGTAGATTGGGAGGTATTTGATTGACAGAATCTATATAGGTAGATAATAGATAGGTAGACAGAAATTAGATAGATGATACATAGATAAATAGAATTATAGATAGATAGAAGATAATGATAGATATGTACTACAAACAAATCATTAAATAGTAAGCTTTCAGTAACATACTTATTCCTCATTGCTTTTTACTTTTAATTTATTGTTTATAACATCATATCTCTAAAATCGTTTCGAATTGTAATTAATATTATCCACCTTTAATAGCACCCCATTTTTTAAAGGCTAGCAGAGATGGATTCTGTTCAATATACACATATTTTTATTAGCGGTGTGGCTCTTAACAATTTCAGAGAATTTTAAACTTTCAACATAGGAGTATTTCATCGCATAATAAAGAAATAAAGTACAAAATATTGGGTTATATATTAAGATGAAATGTGGGAGTGACTATTCACATTACAATATAAAAGTTCAGAAATACTTCCTTTTCTAAATGAAATAAAAGTATATACTTAAGGTATATTTGACTCACAGCAGGAATAACAAGCAAGGCCTTAAATGATTGTACCAAGTAGTAAAAACAAAAGGTACCTAAATAATGTTAAAGGAAATAAAAATGAAGAAATAGAAACATAAGACAAAACAAGGAGGTCTGAGGAAATAGAAAAGCAGAACTCAATGTCTCTCTACATGGTGATAGTCACATGAAATATAAACATACAAAAAACTTCAGGTAAATGCCTAGTTGCCAGGTAAAATAAATAGTAAAAGTACATCTCTCCTCAGGGGAGATATAGTTGAGATATATTTGTGCAAAAACCTGAAATTAAATGAATAAAAATTACATTGTAGAAGAAACCTATGTAGCTATGACTTTGCTTTTGTAAAACAAGAGCAATAACAGAAATTATATATGGTGGCATGCACCTATAATTTCAGCACTTGGGAGATAGAGGCAGCCAGTCTTTCCGAATTGGGGACCAGCCTGTTCTATGCAGTGAGCTAGAAGACAGCCAGAACTACACAGAGACACCCTCTCAAACAAATAAAAACAAACAAAAGAGTATTACCAGAAACAGGAAGATTATGTGTTATAATTAGAAATGATTGTCAAATTTGCCAATTATAAATAATCAACGCTAAAATACTAGTCACTCAGTAACCTTAGAAGCATGTAAAGCAGGACTGTGAATCATAGGGAACCTACCCAGAAACTGAACCTTTCAGGCCTGAGCCTATAAAGCTAGCACACATTTGGAAATCTCAAGTGATGTGAGCACATTAACATGCTAAAATTGTTTGGATTTCATTAGTTCAGGAAAATTAAATTATATAAATGCTCTCTCTCTCTCTCTCTCTCTCTCTATATATATATATATATATGTATATATATATATATATATATATATATATATATATATATATATATATTATTTGCTAAAATATATTATCATTTTCTACCATAAAGCATAACCTCAATGAGTTGATAATCTTAAAAGCTGACAGCCATGGTGGCACACCCCTTCAATCCCAGCACTCAGGAGGCAGAGGCAGGAGGATTTCTGAGTTCCAGGACAGCCTGGTCTATAAAGTGAGTTCCAGGACAGCCAGTGCTATATAGAGAAACCCTGTCTCAAAAAAAAAAAAACAAAAACAAAAAAAAAAAACAAAAAACAAAAAACAAAAAACAAAAAACAAAATAAAGAAATAAAGAAATAAAATAATCTTAAAAGCTGTGATACCTAGAGAGTGATTTGGCTTATAAATTCATGATCAAAGATGAATATAAAATATCATTATTTATAAACTATACACAAACTTCTAAATAACCCTAAGTAAAAGGGTACTTCTACTCCTAAATAAAAGTAGAGACTTTAAAGTATATATATATATATATATATATATATATATATATATATATATATAATGTTTTTCAAAATATGAATGATTATATATATATATTTATATATATAAATGATGATGCACTTATAATAATCTATTTCTCTGTTGAGAATTTCAATTCAAATTTGGCTGATGTAATTGAAATTAGATTTCTTTTTCTCCTTCCAGGTGAATCAGACAAAATGTCTATTAACATTTAGTTACCCCTTAGTCACAGGAAATGAATTTATGTCAGTGATGATTTTAATTTCTTGATGTAAGGTCAGCACATAGGAAATGAAGGTGTTTGCAAAATATGATTGATTTTGCTGGGTTTAAAAAGAGCCAATTGTATAGTATGTTAATGATGAAAGAGATTTTCAGGAAACATCTTGCAGAATTCCGTGGAGAGTGACTGTTACATTCAATGTGGGAAGAATGGAGAATTGCCCCAACCCGATGAAGGAAGAGAGAAAATTATTTGATGAGATTGTATTCAATATTCATATCAACCACTATAGCAATTAAAGTAATTCCTAGTAAGCAAAGATAATAATTTGAGTTAGTTCTCCAGGCATATATATCACCACACACTTTTGAATTGTTGGCTTTTCAGCCCATGGCATAGAAGGTAATAATTGCACATTGCTCTTAAAACTGAATCTCTACAGAATATCTTAGGAAATTCAAATAATGGCACAGTTAATAACTCTTCCTACAGTTAAAAAGATAATATTTCTTGTTTTAGGCATGCAAATGAGATTCACATTTTCAAGCATAACTTTAATGATTACCGTGATTCTAATGATATGGATGCTATTTCTGCTTCTAGGAAAGGTGAAATAAAAAATTATTAAGTATATCTCCATGATAAAATTAAAATGAGAAAATGTTTGAAACACTGGTTTTCAAGAGATAGAATTTAGAAAATACAGAAAATTAATCCTGAAAAAAAATGTGAAAATCAATGAGACCCACATTCTAACTCAGTATGTTGTCTAGTGAGCATCCTAATCTCAGGTAGACTAGGGGACCCAGACAAAATGCAGGAAACTTTCTGAGTTGATGCTTTACAGCTGAGCTGGTAGTCAGCCCAGAACAAACTATTTTGAAAGTAGACAGTAAGGGAAATCTATGTATGGACAATGAGTCCCTCTCAAATATTAAGAAATGTTACATACACAGTGTCAGAAAAATAATGGCAAAAGAGAATAAAGAAAACTATTCATGGTAGTTCCCAATGCCAGAATGGAAAACTTCCATTAAGGATATTTGGTCTGATACTTACGAAATTCTGCCTTAAAAGGGACACAGAACTCTGACATACTCCATGCCAAATAAGGTATAAAAATAATTTGTGAGACGTGGATGTATAATATTCAAGAATATTTGTAAGGCTAAATATCTGTTTAAAAATCTCTGGTCTAGATAAGCAACTCATACATGAATTAAATCAGATAAACTTAAAACAAGTCAAGAAGAAAATAAATAATAATCTAGCAGTAGGAAAAATAAAACTTCAGCTACTACTAAGTTGCTTAATTTTCAGTTACTATATATGTATATATTTTATTAAGTTAAAAATAACTATCAAATGCCATGTTGTATTGCAATAAAATCTCTAAATGTGTGAAGCACACCAGCTTCTGATCAGAAGGTAAGCAAGTGTCATGGGTCCTCAAGACACTACATTGTAAGAAAGACTAAATGGAAGATTTCATAAAATCCAGCACACAATTATAACCATTGAAAAAGTATTTAGGTTCAATGAGAGAAAATATAAACAACACAGAGTCTGGAGAAATACAGGCATTAATACATTTGCATTCTCTTTTCCAGGAAAGGGTACACAGATTCCACATTTATTCCTTATTGGAACACTCTCACGATGTTTTCCTCAGGAGAAGTTCAGTGGTCAAATTTCATTTGAAACTGGTCACATAAACATTGCTTGAACATACATTGCAATCCTATGGAGTCTCAGAAGTAAAACAGGTATTTAGCATATTGTCATATTGTTTGTACAACCTAGGATCAATTGATTAATCAATGAATTGCTGAAGGGAATGATGGTTTCCAGATTGTGCACGGGGGGGAGGAGGGGGGAGACCAAGTACACTAAGAACAGGTGTCTCACATATATTATGTGAATTGTTTTCTGTAAGATGATGTTAAGAAATTACATTTCCATTAACATAAATAATCATAAATGACAATATTCACAAATACACTTACTATAATACTCACTCATGTGTTCATCGGTAGATAAATGCATAAAGGGAGAATTACAAACAGATTCATATCCAACATTAAAAAGAATACTAGTATACCATAAACGAGGGAAATGACACCATCTGGGACAAATTTTATGAACTGGGGAGATATAATGGTAAGCAAAATAACAAATCCCTTCTACAAATCTAAAAATAAATCAAGTGGTACAAAGCAGAGACTAGAGTGATTTTTTTACATAGGAGTTATTAATAAACAATGTGAAATATTAAGTTAGGTAGGAGAAGTGAGGTTTTAGAAATTTTTAACAATAGTGATCATGGCTAATAATAAATCATAATGTTTTCTGGCAATGGATCTTTTAGTCATGAAGATCTCATTTTGGAAAAAGATCACTGACCACAAACCCACTTTATTCACTTACTACAATACTGCCAAACATTTTTGCCACGGTTTGCTGTTTTAATTCAAGGCCAAAGTTATAATGCCTATTTCCTGTGAATCCTTAAAACATAGGCCTCTGGATGATATTCAAGAAAGCTACAGCAGAAGTCCCTTCCGCTCCTAAGTCCTCTGGTGAGTGGAACACAGCATCTGCCCCAATCCAATCATGCAGAACCGGAGACTGCATTAACTAGGGTAGCAGACGACCCAGGCCTGACCTGGGGCATACTCCCTTCCGCTCCACTCGAGCACCAGGGTGCCTTGCCAGCAGAGTTGTGCGACACCCGCAAGGGCCCACACAGGATTCCACACGGGATCCTAAGACCTCTGGTGAGTGGAACACAACTCTGCCAGGAGGCAGGTTCCAACACCAGATATCTGAGTACCTTCCCTGCAACAAGAGAGCTTGCCTGCAGAGAATGCTCTGCCCACTGAAACTAAGGAGAGACCTAGCCTCCCAGTTCTGCTTATAGAGGCTAACAGAGTCACCTGAGGAACAAGCTCTAACCAGAGACAACTATAACAGCTAGCTTCACAGATTACCAGATGAGGAAAGGCAAACTTAAGAAACCTACTAACAGAAATCAAGACCACTCACCATCATCAGAACGCAGCACTCCCACCCCACCTAGTCCTGGGCACCCCAACACAACCGAAAATCTAGACCCAGATTTAAAAACATTTTTCATGATGATGGTAGAGGACGTCAAGAAGGAATTTCATAACTCACTTAAAGAAATACAGGAGAGCACTGCTAAAGAGTTACAGGCCCTTAAAGAAAAGCAGGAAAACACAACCAAACAGGTAGAAGTCCTTAAAGAAAAACAGGAAAACACATCCAAACAGGGGATGGAAATGAACAAAACCATACTAGAACTAAAAAGGGAAGTAGACACAATAAAGAAAACCCAAAGCGAGGCAACAACGCTGGAGATAGAAACCCTAGGAAAGAGATCTGGAACCATAGATGCGAGCATCATCAACAGAATACAAGAAATGGAGGAGAGAATCTCAGGTGCAGAAGATTCCATAGAGAACATTGGCACAACAATCAAAGATAATACAAAATGCAAAAGGATCCTAACTCAAAACATCCAGGAAATCCAGGACACAATGAGAAGACCAAACCTACGGATAATAGGAGTTGATGAGAATGAAGATTTTCAACTTAAAGGACCAGCAAATATCTTCAACAAAATAATAGAAGAAAACTTCCCAAACATAAAGAAAGAGATGCCCATGATCATACAAGAAGCCTACAGAACTCCAAATAGACTGGACCAGAAAAGAAATTCCTTCCGACACAAAATAATCAGAACAACAAATACACTAAATAAAGATAGAATATTAAAAGCAGTAAGGGAGAAAGGTCAAGTAACATATAAAA
Source organism: Mus musculus (assembly GCF_000001635.26). Classification (NCBI taxonomy): domain Eukaryota; kingdom Metazoa; phylum Chordata; class Mammalia; order Rodentia; family Muridae; genus Mus; species Mus musculus. The sequence continues at coordinate 79,431,101 of NC_000070.6, read as the reverse complement.
GAAGGCATATCAGAATTACACCAAACTTTTCACCAGAGACTATGAAAGCCAGAAGAGCCTGGACAGATGTTAAACAGACACTAAGAGAACAAAAATGCCAGCCCAGGCTACAATACCCGGCCAAACTCTCAATTACCATAGATGGAGAAACCAAAGTATTCCAAGACAAAACCAAATTCACACATTATCTTTCCACAAATCCAACCCTTCAAAGGATAATAACAGAAAAGAAGCAATACAAGGACAGAAATCACACCCTAGAACAAGCAAGAAAGTAATCCCTCAACAAACCAAAAAGAAGACAGCCACAAGAACAGAATGTCAACTCTAACAACAAAAATAAAAGGAAGCAACAATTACTTTTCCTTAATATCTCTTAATATCAATGGACTCAATTCCCCAATAAAAATACATAGACTAACAGACTGGCTACACAAACAGGACCCAACATTCTGCTGCTTACAGGAAACCCATCTCAGGGAAAAAGACAGACACTACCTCAGAGTGAAAGGCTAAAAAAAAATTTCCAAGCAAATGATCTGAAGAAACAAGCTGGAGTAGCCATTCTAATATCAGATAAAATCGACTTCCAACCCAAAGTTATCAAAAAAGACAAGGAGGGACACTTCATGTTCAGCAAAGGTAAAATCATCTAAGAGGAACTCTCAATTCTGAATATCTACCCTCCAAATGCAAGGGCAGCCACATTCATTAAAGACACTTTAGTAAATCTCAAAGCACACATTGCACCTCACACAATAATAGTGGGAGACCTCAACACACCACTTTCATCAATGGACAGATCATGGAAACAGAAACTAAACAGGGACACAGTGAAACTTACAGAAGTTATGAAACAAATGGACCTGACAGATATCTAGAGAACATTTTATCCTAAAACAAAAGGATATACCTTCTTCTCAGCACCTCATAGGACCTTCTACAAAATTGACCATATAATTGGTAACATAACAGGCCTCAACAGATACAAAAATATTGAAATTGTCCCATGTATCCTATCAGAACAACATGGCCTAAGGCTGATTTTCAATAACAACATAAATAATGGAAAGCCAACATTCACGTGGAAACTGAACAACACTCTTCTCAATGATACCTTGGTCAAGGAAGGAATAAAGAAAGAAATTAAAGACTTTTTAGAGTTTAATGAAAATGAAGCCACAACTTACCCAAACCTATGGGACACAATGGAAGCATTTCTAAGAGGGAAACTCATAGCTCTGAGTGCCTCCAAGAAGAAAAGAAAGAGAGCACACACTAGTAGCTTGACAACACATCTACAAGCTCTAGAAAAAAAGGAAGCAAATTCACCCAAGGGGAGTAGACGGCAGGAAATAATCAAACTCAGGGGTGAAATCAACCAAGTGGAAACAAGAAGAACTATTCAAAGAATTAACCAAAGGAGGAGTTGGTTCTTTGAGAAAATCCACAAGATAGATACACCCTTAGCTAGACTCGCTAGAGGGCACAGGGACAACATCCTAATTAACAAAATCAGAAATGAAAAGGGAGACATAACAACAGATTCTGAAGTAATCCAAAACACCATCAGATCCTTCTACAAAAAGCTATACTCAACAAAACTGGAAAACCTGGATGAAATGGACAAATTTCTGGACAGACACTAGGTACCAAAGTTGAATCAGGATCAAGTTGACCAACTAAACAGTCCCATATTCCCTAAAGAAATAGAAGCAGTTATTAATAGTCTCCCAACCACAAAAAGCCCCGGACCAGACAGGTTTAGTGCAGAGATCTATCAGACCTTCAAAGAAGATCTAATTCCAGTTCTGCACAAACTATGTCACAAAATAGAAGTAGAAGGTACTCTACCGAACTCATTTTATGAAGCCACAATTACTCTGATACCTAAACCACAGAAAGATCCAACAAAATAGAGAACTTCAGACCAATTTCTCTTATGAATATCGATGCAAAAATACTCAATAAAATTCTCGCTAACCGAATCCAAGAACACATTAAAGCAATCATCCATCCTGACCAGATAGGCTTTATTCCAGGGATTCAGGGATGGTTTAATATACAAAAATCCATCAATGTAATCCATTATATAAACAAACTCAAAGACAAAAACCACATGATCATCTCCTTAGATGCAGAAAAAGCATTTGACAAGATCCAACACCCATTCATGATAAAAGTATTTGAACGATCAGGAATTGAAGGCCCATACCTAAAAATGATAAAAGCAATCTACAGCAAACCAGTAGCCAACATCAAAGTAAATGGAGAGAAGCTGTAAGCAATCCCACTAAAACCAGGGACTAGACAAGGCTCCCCACTTTCTCCTTACCTTTTCAACATAGTACTTGAAGTATTAGCCCGAGCAATTCGACAACAAAAAGGAGATCAAAGAGATACAAATTGGAAAAGAGGAAGTCAAAATATCACTTTTTGCAGATGATATGATAGTATATATAAGTGACTCTAAAAATTCCACCAGAAAACTCCTAAACCTGATAAACAGCTTCGGTGAAATAGCTGGATATAAAATTAACTCAAACAAGTCAATGGCCTTTCTCTACACAAAGAATAAACAGGTTGAGAAAGAAATTAGGGAAACAACACCCTTCTCAATAGTCACAAATAATATAAAATACCTTGGTGTGACTCTAACTAAGGAAGTGAAAGATCTGTATGATAAAAATTTCAAGTCTCTAAAGAAAGAAATTAAAGAAGATCTCAGAAGATGGAAAGATCTCCCATGCTCATGGATTGGCAGGATCAACATTGTAAAAATGGCTATCTTGCCAAAAGCAATCTACAGATTCAATGCAATCCCCATCAAAATTCCATTTAAATTCTTCAACGAATTAGAAGGAGCAATCTGTAAATTCATCTGGAATAACTAAAAACCTAGGATAGCAAAAAGTCTTCTCAAGGATAAAAGAACCTCTGGTGGAATCACCATGCCTGACCTAAAGCTTTACTACAGAGCAATTGTGATAAAAACTGCATGGTACTGGTATACTAACAGACAAGTAGACCAATGGAATAGAATTGAAGACCCAGAAATGAACCCCCACACCTATGGTCACTTTATCTTTGACAAGGGAGCTAAAACCATCCAGTGGAAGAAAGACAGCATTTTCAACAATTGGTGCTGGCACAACTGGTTGTTATCATGTAGAAAAATGTGAATCGATCCATACTTATCTCCTTGTACTAAGGTCAAATCTAAGTGGATCAAGGAACTTCACATAAAACCAGAGACACTGAAACTTACAGAGGAGAAAGTGGGGAAAAGCCTTGAAGATATGGGCACAGGGGAAAAATTCCTGAATAGAACAGCAATGGCTTGTGCTGTAAAATCAAGAATTGACAAATGGGACCTCATGAAACTCCAAAGCTTCTGCAAGGCAAAAGACACCATCAATAAGACAAAAAGACCACCAACAGATTGGGAAAGGATCTTTACCTATCCTAAATCAGATAGGGGACAAAATATCCAACATATATAAAGAACTCAAGAAGGTGGACCTCAGAAAATCAAATAACCCCATTAAAAATGGGGCTCAGAACTGAACAAAGAATTCTCACCTGAGGAATACCGAATGGCAGAGAAGCACCTGAAAAAATGTTCAACATCCTTAATCATCAGGGAAATGCAAATCAAAACAACCCTGAGATTCCACCTCACACCAGTCAGAATGGCTAAGATCAAAAATTCAGGTGACAGCAGATGCTGGCATGGATGTGGAGAAAGAGGAACACTCCTCCATTGTTGGTGGGATTGCAGGCTTGTACAACCACTCTGGAAATCAGTCTGGCGGTTCCTCAGAAAATTGGACATAGTACTACCGGAGGATCCATCAATACCTCTGCTGGGCATATATCCAGAAGATGTCCCAACTGGTAAGAAGGACACATGCTCCACTATGTTCACAGCAGCCTTATTTATAATAGCCAGAAGCTGGAAAGGACCCAGATGTCCCTCAACAGAGGAATGGATACAGAAAATGTGGTACATTTACACAATGGAGTACTACTCAACTATTAAAAAGAATGAATTTATGAAATTCCTAGCCAAATGAATGGACCTGGAGGGCATCATCCTGAGTGAGGTAACACATTCACAAAGGAACTCACACAATATGTACTCACTGATAAGTGGATATTAGCCCAAAACCTAGGATACCCAAGATATAAGATACAATTTCCTAAACACATGAAACTCAAGAAGAATGAAGACTGAAGTGTGGACACTATGCCCCTCCTTAGAAGTGGGAACAAAACACCCATGGAAGGAGTTACAGTGACAAAGTTTGGAGCTGAGACAAAAGAATGGACCATGTAGAGACTGCCATATCCAGGGATCCACCCCATAATCAGCATCCAAACGCTGACACCATTGCATACACTAGCAAGATTTTATCGAAAGGACCCAGATGTAGCTGTCTCTTGTGAGACTATGCCAGGGCCTAGCAAATACAGAAGTGGATGCTCACAGTTAGCTAATGGATGGATCACAGGGCTCCCAATGGTGGAGGTAGAGAAAGTACCCAAGGAGCTAAAGGGGTCTGCAACCCTATAGGTGGAACAACATTATGAACTAACCAGTACCCCGGAGCTCTTGATTCTAGCTGCATATGTATCAAAAGATGGCCTAGTCAGCCATCACTGGAAAGAGAGTCCCATTGGACACGCAAACTGTATATGTCCCAGTACAGGGGAAAGCCAGGGCCAAAAAAAAAAAAAAAAAAAAAATGGGAATGAGTGTGTAGGGAAGTGGGGGACAGGGTATGGGGGACTTTTGGGATTGCACTGGAAATGTAATTGAGGAAAATATGTAATAACAATAAATAAATTTAAAAAAAAGAAAAAAAAGAAAGCTACAGCAGTATGATATAATGTACTTAGAAACAAATATATGATCTATATACTTGAGAAAGTAATACATGATTTTTGAATTTCAACCTAAAGACCTATATTATGAAAATGTTAGAAAAAAACTAACATTTGTTTAAAACTTGGATAAATTTATGTTAAACTTTTCTGAACAAAATAATATATACATCCCACAGAGAAACATTTTCACTGTAATTACTGTTATTCATTAGTTCACATTTTTCAGTTCTTCATTTTTCCTGATTGCCTTCAAGCTCTAAGGTATTATTTTTGCCATTAGTAGGCCATGGATTTCCAATTTTAGATAGCTGTTTCAGATATTGCTATAGATAAATTATAAATTGCATAATCAAATTATACATTAATCATCTGTTAATTGATCTAAATGAATGGTGTATTTAAAAGATATGCAACCCCCCAAAAATATTGAAGAAAAAACTTCTGGTATATACATATTCTCAGTCTTTAAAAATATCCAATAAAATAAAAGAAAAAATGGCCAATTTAATCCACTATTAGGAAGACAACTCCCAAAAACATACAACATATTTTAAAGACACTTATATATAGTATTCTAAATATGTCAGATAGAACAAGAAAAATGAAGAATAACAACGTTAATTATTGGAGAATGCTACTTAAAGTGACAATATTATGTCAGAAAAAAGAGCAGAATGGTAAAGGTAGATAGTAGACCTTCTAGTTCTTCAGCTTTATGTATAGAGTGCAAAGGATCTGGTGAGCAAGCTCTCTCAACTGACTCATTTCATTATATAGAGAACATGTAAAGGAATAAGAAAATAATAAGCAACAATTAGAAGTATAGATAGCAAAGTTAACTGGAGAACACATGTACATGTTTCACATCTTTAAAAATGATCAAAACTTTAAAATATAAAATAGGAAACAATGTAATAGGTATCAACAGTGATAAAATTTATCAGGCTGAAGGAACAGTCTGTGTGCATGAGGAGAAAGACTTGAAAATGCTCAGGCAGGAGAAAGGAAGGAAAAAAGCAAAGAGAAATTTCATAAATTCATTCTTTTTAATAGCTGAGTAGTACTCCATTGTGTAGATGTACCACATTTTCGGTATCCATTCCTCTGTTGAGGGGCATTTGGGTTCTTTCCAGCTTCTGGCTATTATAAATAAGGCTGCTATGAACATAGTGAAGTATGTGTCCTTCTTACCAGTTGGGGCATCTTCTGGATATATGCCCAGGAGAGGTATTGCTGGATCCTCTGGTAGTACTATGTCCAATTTTCTGAGGAACCACCAGACTGATTTCCAGAGTGGTTGTACAAGCTTTCAATCCCACCAACAATGGAGGAGTGTTCCTCTTTCTCCACATCCTCGCCAGCATCTGCTGTCACCTGAATTTTTGATCTTAGCCATTCTGACTGGTGTGAGGTGGAATCTCAGGGTTGTTTTGATTTGCATTTCTCTGATGATTAAGGATGTTGAACATTTTTTCAGGTGCTTCTCTGCCATTCGGTATTCCTCAGGTGAGAATTCTTTGTTCAGTTCTGAGCCCCATTTTTTAATGGGGTTATTTGATTTTCTGAAGTCAACCTTCTTGAGTTCTTTATATATGTTTTATATTAGTATTCCTAGCCAAATGGATGGACCTGGAGGGCTTCATCCTGAGTGAGGTAACACATTCACAAAGGAACTCACACAATATGTACTCACTGATAAGTGGATATTAGCCCCAAACCTAGGATACCCAAGATAAGATACAATTTGCTAAACACATGAAACTCAAGAAGAATGAAGACTGAAGTGTGGACACTATGCCCCTACTTAGAATTGGGAACAAAACACCCATGGAAGGAGTTACAGAGACAAAGTTTGGAGCTGAGATGAAAGGATGGACCATGTAGAGACTGCCATATCCAGGGATCCACCCCATAATCAGCATCCAAACGCTGACACCATTGCATACACTAGCAAGATTTTATCGAAAGGACCCAGATGTAGCTGTCTCTTGTGAGACTATGCCGGGGCCTAGCAAACACAGAAGTGGATGATCACAGTCAGCTAATGGATGGATCACAGGGCTTCCAATGGAGGAGCTAGAGAAAGTACCCAAGGAGCTACAGGGATCTGCAACCCTATAGGTAGAACAACATTATGAACTAACCAGTACCCCGGAGCTCTTGACTCTAGCTGCATATGTACCAAAAGATGGCCTAGTCGGCCATCACTGGAAAGAGAGGCCCATTGGACAGGCAAACTTTATATGCCCCAGTACAGGGGAACGCCAGGGCCAAAAAGGGGGAGTGGGTGGGTAGGGGAGTGGGGGTGGGTGGGTATGGGGGACTTTTGGTATAGCATTGGAAATGTAAATGAGCTAAATACCTAATAAAAAATGGAAAAAAAAAGAAAAGTCATAATACAGTATTTAAGCCTGCACTAAGTTAGAAAGTTTTAAATAACCATTGCCCAAAATATGTTTCCTCTTTGTTATGTGTTTCCAGCACATAAAATAGGAATCCCAAGTAGGAGTATTTCTAGCCTTTTTATGTTGACCTGAAATTTGAAATGAAATTGTTTTTATGCTTTTTTTTTTTTTTAAATCTTGAGTGGGCTGTTGTTAACATTATTGTTTTTGTGCATTTCCTTATTGGTTTAAGATATCTGTTGTAGAGAATAAAAGCAATTAATGTTAAAAAAAAAGCAAAGAGAAAATGAGAAAGGTTCTATAATTTATGAGTGTATTAGTTACTTTTTTTGCACCAATAAAGTAATATGACCCAGAATGATGTATGAAAGGAAAAATTCATTTCAGCTTTCTCTTGCAGAGGACATCATGGAGGTAGGGTGATGGCAGTCAGCTTAAGGAATGGGATCTGGAGAAGGATGTAGACAAATCTCATCTTATCTGTAAAGAAAAAAAAAAAAAAAACAGAGAAAACTACCTGGAAAGGGGCCAAAGCTTGAAAGCCACGAAGCCCGCACTGTGATTCACTTCTTCCAGCACAGACCCACATCCTAAAGGTTCCTTATTGGTGAAACAGTACCACCAACTGGAGATTTAAATATTCAAAAACCCAAGCCAGTGAGGGACAGTTCACCTTTAAAGCAGGATAAGAACACAATGCCAACACATAAAATATCCAGGCTATAGATTTTAATAAAGGAGAAAAACATTGAGAAAATCAGTAAATAAAATAAGGAAGAAAGAAAGGAAGAGTGAAAGAAAGGAAAGAATAACAAAGAGCTTCTCATTTTCTAATTAAGGCACACTATGAAGTGTAAGTAGAATTAAACATTTTCAGTAGATTAAGTCTATCTGAGAAAAGAAAGCATCACATTGCCACTCACTCAGGTCCTAGATTTTATGTAAATACCTGGCACTGATAAGAATGGTGATGGTTACAAACCATCAGCACATAGTTAGTGTTGACAATGGGATTGATCAAAGGGCCATAAATCAGAAGTTACTTGCTGGTCCATGTTCCAACTTAATCATTATGAACACACAGCCACATAGTTACCTCATTCCTCAGCCCTCCTGAGACAGTTCACTACTTTGACCTGTCTTCTCTCACTCACACAGCTGTCTCCTGAGCAGTCAAGGTTTTTCTTTCTGTGGCTCACTCTTGCCAGCTGATTAGTCTTGGATGAAGGTGTTAATACTGTCTTTTAGCACGTTGTCAATCTCCTGAAAGGTTAATACAGATTAACATGTTATTGCTGACATACATTAGTAGTCTTTTTCTTATTTTACACTATGCTTTATTGTTTTATTATACACCAAGCTTCCAACACAAATGCAAAATTACTTTGGAGCTAATACAATTGATTTTCAGGAGACACAGCTTTGTTCTTCAGTACTTTGAAAAAGGCTATTTTCACATGTGAAGCCAATAAAAAAATAAGCAAGAAAAGTCCCCGATGTTTACAAGGAAGCAGACATCTGTGACAAAGTTTCCGTGGCCAGTTTCAAAAAAGGCAGCTAGCGTTAAAGTTCTTTCGGCAACCAGTGTGGGTGTTCCCTGTCTAGATGTTCCTGAGGTTGAATGTTGGTATTAAGTTATCTTGTGCTCAATACAGATTCCTGTCTACATCACTCTGAATGCATAGGGAGAGATTGCTGGGCAGGGCTCTGTGTATATCCTTACCAATCAAGAGTTATAAGGCTTATAAAGTTTGAGTCAAGAGCTCCGGGGTACTGGTTAGTTCATAATGTTGTTCCACCTATAGGGTTGCAGATCCCTTTAGCTCCTTGGGTACTTTCTTTAGCTCCTCCATTGGGAGCCCTGTGATCCATCCATTAGCTGACTGTGAGCATCCAGTACAGGGGAATGCCAGGGCCAAAAAGGGGGAGTGGGTGGGTAGGGGAGTGGGGGTGGGTGGGTATGGGGGACTTTTGGTATAGCATTGGAAATGTAAATGAGCTAAATACCTAATAAAAAATGGAAAAGGAAAAAAAAAGAGTTAAAAGGCAGCTTGTTACATGTAACAGATAGCAGGAATTACATGTAAATACGGAGCTATTTTTTTTTAATTCTAATTCAGTATAAAGATATGGATACAATCAAATGTCTTCTCTAGTTTTTTTTTTTTTGTGATGTCATTGAGTTTTTCTGACCATTGACTAAGAGATATAGAAGAAGAATCCATGAATATACTGACTACATCATTAGTACACACTGTTGCTGCCTCAAGAATGGGCTTACCCATCAATTTATCTTCTCAGTGTCTTTTACTTCCATGTCAACTTCTGCCTGGCTCCCCTGTGAGCTTGTTTTCCTGAGCTGACAGAAACAAGTGAACATCCCTGTCACTTGACTAGCCTCTTTTCTTTCTGAGACTAAAGGAAGGGCGTTAGCAACACTATTTTTTATATATCAGGTAATTTGAGTTCATGGAGAGGACCCAGACTTATTTTTGGCACTCTGCCGTTAACTTTTCTGACTTGGCTGTGGGAAGATCAAAGCAAATGCCCATATGTCCTCTTGAGAGGTATATTGTGGTAATTTTGGACACCTTGCATTAGTGCTCAGATTTCTGGTAAGTTCTTTCTAGTCACAGATGACAGCCTGTATTTTCTCTTGCTCCTCAGAGTTGGTGTCACTCAGCCTTTCTCACGAGTGATCAAAGATGAGTTCAAATCATGAAGCAGCTGAGTACCCGTAATTTCAGGACATCTGCCATGCGAGAGCAACTGAGCAATGCAAAGAACATGGATCCCTCTGCATTGAAATTCTAGTTATAATAGACAAGTTTCAACCTAATTTTCATTGAGAGAGAAGCAATTTACATTTTCAGCACTTAAGTGAAGTAATACAAAGGGAAGAAATGATTATGCAAAAAGGGAACCAAGAACATTAGAAAGTCCTTGAATTCATGTAGAGAATATAAAAAATGAATACTTAAAATCAAGACATTGATACCACAAGAATATCTTTTACTAAGATAAAATAAGATGACTTAATGTGAGAGAAACCAATGTGTCTAGTGTAGAGTGATTGTATATCACTGGGAGTTTTATAGGTTTGAGCTAAAAAAGTATCAAAAATATACTAGCATGGGTTAAAATTCTTGATGCAAAACTATGGCATTTATAGTTTATATAATTGGCAATAATACAGCCTGTAATCGTTTGTTCATTTAGTTTATTTTTCTTGGTCTTATGCTAATTTTTATTTATCATTATCATTAGAAATGTTGGCGTGTATGTGTGTGTGTATGTGTGTGTTATTCCTATATTTTATATTTTGCTTTGTTTAAGACTAAGTCTTGTTATAAGGTTCAAGCAAGACTGGCATTTACTGTACATTTCAGACTGACTTCTAACCTTCTATCTGACTTCTGATTCTATCTTCGTGTTGGCAGGACAGGTGACTGGCATGACTCTTAGCTTAGTTTCAGTGTTCACACTAAACTAATAGAAATGATGTTTTTTTTTCCTTGACCAATTCTTTGTCAGCCAGTAGGAGTTTCATCTGAAACAACAGATGTTATATATATAAATGGCCAGCTGGATAGGTGGAGATGTGGCTCACTGGTGAACACCACAAACTTCTCTGGAAGAGGATGAAGAATTAGGTCCTCAAACCATGCTGTCTGGGCCTCTTACAACCAAATTTGTCTACTGCTCCAAAGGATCTACAGTCTCTTTTGTTCTCCATGAATGCTGCATTTGCTTGTTAAAACTGATTCTCTCTCTCTCTCTTTCTCTCTCTCTCTCTCTCTCTCTCTCTCTCTCTCTCTCTCTCTCTCTCTCTCACACACACACACACACACACACACAAGAAAATTTTAAGATAAAATCTTTTACAAGCACATTTTAACAATCAGCCAGTATATTAGTGTCATTTGGTTTTTAGGACTTTACATATTTGTATTTCCTAGGCCATATCTGAATTAGATGTAAGAATTTCATGAACTTTCAATGGTTTTAGAATATTTAAATTTATTTGGTAAGTATTGATGCAAAACCAAAAATCAGAAGTAATATTGAAGTGTATAAAATGATACATGGTACATTCTACCAGTGTAGCAAGCGTTTAACAATCAGCTATTTTTGTAACTATCTAGGGCTGCTTAGAATTAATACAGCCCACTACCTGTGTATATAAACAACAAAGTTGTGTGTATAATGAGAATACACAGAAACTCTGCAAAGATATAACTGAATTAAGAAGTTAACAAAATTTCTGACATAATAATGGGTAAAATAACCATTTTAAACTTATACCTTGTGACAGGATCTCTCTGCATACCTAGTACCAGCTTCTATTCAATTCTCTTTCTGTACCAGTATCCCAAGTCCTTGGTAATAAATTTAATATCTTTTTATTTGAAAGAGATTACATCATCTCTCTTGTTCCATTCAATCCCTCCAACCACCCTCAGGAACCCTTTCCACACCTTCAACTTTCTCAAATTGATAGGCTTTTTTTTTTTTTAAGTTGTTGCTGTTTCTTATATACATAAATGTATGCATGTACATGTTTGCACAAATATATAAATGTATGTGAGTCTGTTCTGTTGGAGGTATACACATGAATTCAAAGCTGAAAAATATACACTAAATGATCAATAACAGGCTTCTACCTTCTGACAGTAATCAGTTGCATGTAGCTCTTTTCACGGTGTAATTCCCACAAAATGTTTCTCCTTCAACATTAACATGGATGTTCGAATAACTTCAGATATTTTTCCCTATGTATCTGTGTTATCTAGGTGCAAATCATGAGAACATAATAAGACAGATAATTAAATTTTATTTTTCAAAGTTTATTTTAAACTCACTCTGTGAATTCAAAATGAGGAATGGACTTCTGGTGAAGGTGGTAGATGGTAGTAGAGCATGTCAGAAAACACTGAGTATCATTTGGATCAAGAAGCAGGGAAGACAAAATGGGATTGATCTCACATTTTTACTGCACACATATTACCACTGTAATTTTTAAGTCAAGAAATCAATCTGGTAAAATCATTAGGGTCTCATAACACTTTTTAAATATCTGACAATGACTTAAACACTACCACCAAGATCTATCTATTAAACTCAACATAATTGTCAGCTGCAGTTTTCACAAAAATCATCAATATTAAGAATATATTTATTTATAATATAAATGATGATTATTTGAATTCTGCAGTATTACTTCAAAGCATAAAGGTGTACCCTAATAGAAAGTCAGTTTTTAAAATTTTCCATATCAAGAATATCAACTTAAAAGGTCGTCTATGTTTTTGTAACTAACTTAAGGGACATTGTCAGAATTAAAATTGTGTCAACATTAATTCTTGTCTGAGAAATGTTAAAAACCAAATGGTTGATTTATATTGTGTTAAACGTTAGATTCAGTGGAAGTCCTTTCCTCCATCTCATTCCTTCACAAATGAGCATGTTCTCTGTGGAGAGCCGTGAGCAATTGTCATCACCAGCCTCTGCTGTGCCTAACTGGTAAACAAGTAATGTGCACAGGTGCAAGAGTAAATTCGTGCCAAGTCACTGCCCATCCCAGGGCTTAGTAGTGGAATGATGAGTGAGCAGCTAATCAGTAGCTGGCACGTCACATGGAGGGGTATATAAGCAGCATCATTTTCCTTGTTCGGGGTTCTTCTTCTTTCGCCTATGCAATCAATGCTCTCCCAATAAACGTATACAGAAGGATCCTGTTGCAGCGTCGTTCTTCCTGGCCAGTTGAGCGCGCGCAAGAAATGGTGCCCAAACCCAGGACGAGAAACATCTTCAGGCACGAGCGAAGACCCCCTGTTACAGGGAGGATTCAAAACTGCATCACAGGGAAGGAGTGGTTGATAAAGGTTCCCCATAAAACAGACTGTTGAGAAGGATCCGGAGTGGATTCAGAACTCTTCAGCTGGGGAACGGTGGTAATGAAGTGTTTCCACAACACAGACTGTTGAGAAGGACTCAACTGCATGGATTCAGAACTCTTCAGCTGGGGAACAGGGGTACCCGTAAGTAAAAGGAAATTAATGTGAGTCTCTGAGAGGTATGCTTTCTTACGCAGTAGGTCTGGTAATTGTCGCTGGGGCTGTGTTGCTTGCTTTCTTTCTTAGCCTTGATATTATGCTATTGCCTTAATTTTTCATCACCCTGGACACGAGTGTATCTGCTGGGGGTAGCTCGGCAGACCCCATAAGATCATAAAGCAAGTGTAGATAAACTTGTGGATCGACCTTGGGACTAAGAACCTCACGTAGATAAGTGAGTACCTCAAGGACTCTTTATCCAGGACAAGAAATGTGAGCAAGCTGTTAAGGATTGGCAATGACTTTTGCAGGAGCACCAGGGAAGCATATCAGAAACAGAGAGAAATGAAAAAGAAGGCACGCGTAGAAAAATAAGTTTAAAAAAAAAGTTATTTTAGAGCTCTGCTAGGAACAGAATAAAAATGGGAGACGTCCTGCTCTGACTCCTATGGAGATATTTTTAGCTTTGGATATTTGTGTTCCTTTGAGACCTCAAGTTTTATTCCCTGTCTGTCTATTGTTTGTTTTTGGTGTATGATTACTGTTTTGTGTTTTATGTTGAAAAAGACGGACCTTCTGTTCGGGGATTTGGAGAGAGATTAGATTCTCCTTGCTGGGATGTCCTATTTTCACTGATCAAGCTGAATTTGCATGGGATAGAGATATGCTGCTTGATCAAGGTTGATTTGCACAACAACAGACAGGATATCCAGTGCAGGTATTTGAGCTGGTGAATCAGATTGCCATAAGGGTGTGGAAAGCATTGCCCACCGGTGTTGACAGTGTTGTAGAACTCCAGAGAGACAATGAGGCACTGAATCAGGTGAGAGAGGAGCACTCTCAATTGGTTTGGGAGAGAGGGTCTGTTTGTGTTTCCTCAGGATCATCGACAACAGTTGCAGGTCCCGGAGAGGCTGATCAGAGCAATTCAGGGCAGGTGGAGCTGTGAGGACGTGGATGTTCCTGTGGCTGGAGGTGCTCCCACTAGTGAAAACTGAAGAGCTCTGTGTTCCTGAAACCTATGCCATTGACGAATTCGGGTGTTTCCTCAATTCTTTACATCTAACGCCAGATTTTAAGCCTTAATGGAACTCGAATAGCATCCATCATTGTTGGCAATTTTACCTCTGCTTTTTCTTACTTTAAGGAATGGGTGGGGGTAATTTTGTTTGCTGCTGCCATCTGCTGTGGGCTTCTGTCCATGCTCTGGTTGGTCTGCAAGCTCAGAACCCAAAACAAACCCGTGACAAGGTCGTTATCACTCAAGCACTTGCATCCATTGAACAAGGGGCCTCCCCTGAAATTTGGCTATCCATGCTTAAGAATTAATTGACATCTGATTTCTCTGCTCTTGCGCTCCTCGGTTCTGTGGAAAATGAGAGAGACTCAACAATTAAAGCTCGCCTTAGGCCATACTCAGCTCTTGCACCCCTAGAGGCTAGACTCATTGCACAGGGACGAGTGAGTAGGTCGTTGACTCTTATGGATTGTTGGGCTAAGCACCACATACGAGTCGCTCAGAGGTTTGGGCACTCCTAGAACACAAGTCTATTTGCATGAGGGTTGAGTGTCCAAGTGTCTCTCCCCTAGAAAAAACGGCACGGGAACAGGTCAGGGTTGCTCTGGGTAAAAGCCTGTGAGCCTAAGAGCTAATCCTGTACATGGCTCCTATTTCTGCACACTAGGGATTCGACCTCTATCTTCATCCATTAAAGAGTGGCTTGCGTCTTAATAAAATAAAATGGGGGAGATGCGGAGAGCCGTGAGCAATTGCCATCACGAGCCTCTGCTGTGCCTAACTGGTAAACAAGTAATGTGCGCAGGTGCAAGAGTAAATTCATGCCAAGTCACTGCCCATCCCAGGGCTTAGTAGTGGGATGATGAGTGAGCAGCTAATCAGGAGCTGACATGTCACATGGAGGGGTATATAAGCAGCATCATTTTCCTTGTTCAGGGTTCTTCTTCTTTCGCCTATGCAATCAATGCTCTCCCAATAAACGTGTGCAGAAGGATCCTGTTGCAGCGTCGTTCTTCCTGGCCAGTTGAGCGAGCGCAAGAGTTCTCATTGTTGCTCTACTTTCGATCCGTTTGCAGTGCACTGTCATGTGATCACGGCAGCTGCAAAGGTATTGACCTCCAGGAACAAGTTTTTCTTACCAGCCTTTAGATATTCCTTAGCTGAGTTTTCTTCATTTAACCTTAAAGTAAATCTCTAAATCTTCTACACAGCATTGGCAACTCATTTCATTAAACTCACTGATATAAAACACTCTTATCAATTTTAAGATTGCTTTTAACTGAGTGATAAAAAATGTGGGGCATATTATATGCTTTCTACAGATTTCATAGGCAAAGTAAAGACTAATATTTTCAATATTTTTAATACTTCAAAATAAAAGATTAATATTTTCAACATTTGATGGGTTATAGCAAACACAAATATTATTACTTAATGTTACCAGAACATATCCATGTAAAGTTACTGTTTTCTCATTTTTACCTAATATTAGTTCTGAGATACATATATGTTATATTGTTTATAAACACATAATTTTTATTGACATATTAACATTTTATTTAACACTTAAAAACAATCGCTTTAGATGAAACTTTTCAGACATAGTAATATCATGTTTTATATTGTAATGTCAAAAAAACACTAAAGTAATTAAAATTCTCTAAGAACTTAAGAATACCCAAGTCCAGAATCCAAATAATATATGTTCTCTTTCATAACCTACATCCAAACGAAAGAATTGGGGAACGAAAGAATTCTGGTAGTAACCAGAGCAGAACACTGCATGTTGAATATTGATCTGCTGAATTTGGAATACATGAAGAATCCAGGCAACTAGAAATGAGCTGTTTGTTGGTGATGCATTAAGTGATTGGGGTAATAAAATGTATCATGAATAAATGCAGAGTGGAGAAGTAATGGGTACAGAAGTTTCAAGAATATAGGGTGAATCAGGAAATGGGTGGGCAGGGGCAAGTGCCTACCAATGTGAAACATGTATATAAAAATCAATAAGAACAAAACTATGATTTTGTAATTCAAAGAAGTAGCATTAGAAAGACTAATAAATACATCACATGTGGCCAGAAAGGACAGGTGAGAATTTTTGCTGTTAAAGGCTAAAGCAAGCATGGAACAAGAGGAAGAGAGGAAGGTATAAACTATTATTTAACTAAAACTAAGGATATACAAAAGAAGCATTATAGAAAACAACTATTATAAAATTAATTTAAAATATAACTTAAAAAGAATGTTGAACAGATATACACTACATAGTTAGACAATGTTCCTCACTTAAGATACTGGTTATAAAATAATGATCTCCATTCCTGGCATTCTAATCTATAGATATTGTAGGGTCCAGCAGTAACCAATAAACAGGCTGTGCTCATCATTCTTCACTGCAAAAAATAACCAGATGATATGTTCTTATTTCTTTTAACACTACACAATTGGGTTGTAAAACAAATAATCTCATACTTACTAGGATAGTCTACATGCTGGGTAGCTTTCATAGTGCTAAAAAGTAATGTTCGATGGTTGGGGAACGAAAGAATTCTGGTAGTAACCAGAGCAGAACACTGCATGTTGAATATTGATCTGCCAGGCAAGATGTGCTTATTGGTACAACCATGGACTGCTTATGATGATAAATGACTATTTTCTGGATTAAATATGAGATGTGCCCCCAAAATAATTAATACTGTATACAAACCAATTGTAGTCAAAACCAATGATAAAGGCTATCATCTAGTTAGCCCATCATGGAACCTGGAATTCTTGTTTTACTAAGTGATCACTGTTTATATATAGGAGTATCAGTACACGTATACACACACACACACACACACACACACACACACACACACACATACACGCACACGCACACACACACACACACATACACACAGAAAATCGAGTAATATGTTGGAGAATTTTATTTTATTTATTTTTTTAGATATTTTCTTTATTTACATTTTAAAAGTTATCCTCTTTCCTGGTTTCCCTTCCAAAAACCCCTATTCCCCCACCCCCACCCCCTCCTTCCTGGCCCTGGCATTCCCCGATACTGGGGCATAGAACTTTCACAGGACCAAGGGCCTCTCCTCCCATTGATGAACATCTAGGCCATCCTCTGCTACATATGCAGCTAGAGCCATGAGTTCCACCATGTGTTTTCTTTGGTTGGTGGTTTAGTACTAGGGAGCTCTTAGGATACTGGCTAGTTCATATTGTTGTTCCTCCTGTGGGGCGGCAAATCTTTTCAGCTCTTTTGGTACTTTCTCTAGCTCCTCCATTGCAAACCTGTGCTCAGTCCAATGGATGGCTCTGAGCATCCATATCTGTATTTTTCAGCCACTGATGGAGCCTCTCTGGAGACAGCTATACCAGGATCCTGTGAGCAAGCTCTTGTTGGCATCCACAATAGTGTCTGGGTTTGGTGGTTGTATATGGGATGGATCCCTAGGTGGGGCAGTCTCTGGATGGTCATTCCTTCAGTCTCTGCTCCACACTTTGTCTCTGTAACTCCTTCCATGGATATTTTCTTCCCTCTTCTAAGAAGGACCGCCACACTTTGGTCTTACTTCCTCTTGAGTTTCATGTGTTTTGTAAATTGCATCTTGAGTATTCTGAGCTTCTGGGCAATATCTAATTATAAGTGAGTGTATATCATGTGTGGTCTTTTGTGATTGGGTTACCTCACTCAGGATGATATCCTCCAGATACATCCATCTGACTAAGAATTTCATAAATCCATTGTCAGTACAAATATAACATAAATATACAGAAAATCGAGAAACATGTTGGAGAATTTTAAAGGAAATTAAAAGATATTGTATAAATAAGTTTAGTGACCACTTCTTATAATCGTATCATAATTTATTAAAATATTACTACCCTTACTATACTATACTATTATATTATATTATATTATATTATATTATATTATATATAGTAAAATTTAATAATAAAAAACAGTAAAGTTTATTAATATCAAAGGTTCCTTGCTGGAGGCAGGTAAAGGATACCATATCGTATGACACAGGTCTAGGCCAAAGAATTAAAATACTTAGAAAAGTGATGTTTGGTAATAAAAATTGCCAAAAAAAAGCAAAATAGGAAATTAACTAATATCTCAAACTATTATATTTTCACATAAATTTTATGAAGGTAACAAGAAGATGGTCTAGTAACCAAAAAAGTGTCATGCTTGAGAGGTCAGAGCATCTGCAGCACCAGAGTTTGACAACAAGCCTATCACATATATCACTGATAATGTCAGTCTCTGAGTTTTATTCAGCCAACATGCACCTAAACATAATTTTAAAAATAAATTTTACATTAATCATGCAAATCACATTTTACCATATTTGGTGAGTATGGGCTGTTTTGATTACATATCCTTTCACAATAGAGATGCAGCACAGGAGTGAAAAGGACTCAGAGTGTGCCACTTTGAAGTCATATGTTAGATTTGTCACTATTCTTGATTTGTCAATATTTCGGCCACCAAATAATTTAGGACAAAATTCCGACTGTTCAGTTCAGCACTTTCTTTTCACTGATTAGATGAAACAACAAGTCATATTTTTTTCTGTTAAAAATAATTTGATTTAAATGTTCATTTTTGTTTAATTATGTCTTTTCTCACTTTTCAAGGTTAAAAAGTAGTTTAACACTCCCTTAGCAGGTGTTTAATATGTTAATATTTTACCTTGAATAGGTATGGTCTTTAAACTGAATTTTGTTTTAATTGATTGGCTGCAATTTCCCCTTTCATTTTATATAAAATAGAGTCATGTAACATGGAAAGATGCTTTCTAAGTTTTATTATCTGTCACCCATCAAGCTTTCAATTTTTCATCTAAACATCCTTCACTACTTGGTGTGCATATTTTCCTTTGATGATATAGGATACTTAAACAAGTATTTCTTCAAATTTTAGTTTATAGTATTGGAAATATTACATACATCACCTTTGCAGTGCTTGAGTTCCTGAAAAAAATGTGTAAGTATTTTTAATGCTAATCTCCATATACGATACCATTCTTCGGTTTCAGCAAATACTAATACATATTTTATCAGGTATTGTTTAATCAAGTACAAATAAAAGAAGTTTTAATCAGACCACAATTACATATGCATTTTCAAATTTTACAACTATTATAGAGCTATTGATTTTCAATTAATTTTACGAAAAATGTGTCCCATTAGAACAATGTTTGCTATATTTATCATATTTTCTTCCTTCTTGGTTGAATAAATAATACGTGATTTTTTTAATCTTATTGGCTAGAATTTTATAGAGAGGGCAGACTTGTCAGAAATTAAATTTCATGTGATTTCTAATTATTTGAGTTTCAATGCTTACCCTGAAATACAGTAATTTACCAGATGGATACAAAGTAGTAAACAGGAATAAGACTAGTTTTATTGCAGAGAAAGTTAAAGCATGAAAGTCAAAAAAAGCATGCTACGTTGGGAGAAATCCATGAAATTAGGTGTACACGTATGAGTTGTGTACCCCTGCTTCCAAAGTTATCCACTCCCATTGGAAAGCAGTGATACATGAGACATCTCTGAACAACTTGAGTAAATGAAGATGTTATAAAACCAATTGCTTATGTTATGTTGATAAGACACATTGTTGTTATATGATGAGCAATAGTGTACAAAGCAGAAGTCTCTATGATACAACAATCTGATGAGAAAAATGGTAGCACTAATATAGCATTTCCTTCTTAGGGCTATACTATACATAGCAATATTAACCAGTAATTTAAGAGACATTCCGATAATGTGTTTTAAATGTGATTTTATGGCACTAGTAGACTATGTAACCATATTATTGCCATAATTTTTTATATGCTCACTAAAATATAATCTAAATTCCACCCCAAAATCATGATTAATTTGTGTCTAGTAACAAGTATACATTTTCTAGTCAATTTCTAGCCTTGAAATATTACTATATTCCTCTTTCTTGAGATGTAGAGAATTTATAATATGATTACCACACCTTAAGTTTCAGGGCAATATTGGAGCAGTCATAGGTAGATCTATATGAGTGCTCCTTGCATATCCCTCTAATATATTCTAATGATAGCCACATTTCCCTTAATCTTGTCCATCTTTCCCAATCTTTCCTAATATTATCATTGGAACAAGAGAGATGTGAAATATATTTGTACCTCTCCTATATTATCTTGGACATGTGTAATGGGCTCTCTGCATGGCAGAGTATATTATAATCTCCAAATTTTAAAACACATCTTGCTATATCTCTCATGAAATAACTGTGTTTAACATGCACTAGTATATTTTTTAACTTGTTATTGGGTATAATTGTTTTTCTTTAATTGTATATTTTATTTATTTATATTTCAAATGTTATCCCTTTTCCCAATTCCTCCACCCCAGAAACCCCCTATTGCATCCACTCTCCCCCTGCTTCTATGAGGGTGTAACTCTACCCACCCACAAACTCCCACCTCTCTGCCATCGCATTCCCTTACACTGGGGCATCAAGTCTTCTCAGGACCAAGGGCCTCTTCTCCCATTGCTTTCCAACAAGGCCTTCCTCTGCTATATATATGGCTAGAGTCATGGGTCCCTCCATGTCTTTAAAGTGGTTAAACCTTAGAAACTCTGGAAATTAAAGTTTATTCTGTAGCTACTACAGTTAATCACGTTTGAATTTTAGAGTACTTAATACTCCCTATAGTGCTGGTGGCTAGTTTCTCTGATTATTCTGAATGCAGCCCAGATTATCTAAAAGTGTAGACAGGGTGGTGGTGAAGAGATATGGGGTGTAGAACAGTTGGTAGACACAGGGGGAGGGGAATGAAATCTGGAATGTAAATAAGTAAATAAATAAAAGACAAAGAAGAAAAAAAAAAGAAAATTAACAGTCAGGTTTGAATGAGATCCAAGGCTCAATATAATTTAATCTTTCACTTCACTTATGTTCATATAACAGATCTTCCAGAGGTCAATTTTCCTAAGTGGAAATCTGGCTTAAAACTTGAAAGAAAAACTTATTAGAAAGTAAAATTAAAAGAAAGTAATAATAAATTTAATTGATGAACAGGAACAATAAGACAGAGTAAACACCCAAGGAAATTTAATTGAGAGAGAGAGAGAGAGAGAGAGAGAGAGAGAGAGAGAGAGAGAGACAGAGACAGAGACAGAGAGACAGAGAGAGAGACAGAGACAGAGAGAGAGAGACAGAGACAGAGACTCATTTTTATTTTTTAGGTTTCCCTTGAAGACTGAAAATTGTGGTTTGATTTGAAAACATTTCATTAGTAATGCGGAAAACAGTGACTGGAGATAAAGATTTTTGAACAAATTATTACTCCTTTAAAATAGGTCAATAACTTTCTTTTTGTGAGTTTTTTATTCTGGTCAAAATCTATATTCCCAACTTATATTTGAGTATGTATAAAATCTATCATTGAATGGAAATGTGAAATTATGTTTTAAGATTATTAAATATTACAACCTGAAAGAGAAAGTAATAACTAATAAATAATAAGATGCATACATGAATTTACTCTGCAATGGTAGAAAAAGCTACATCAATTATTTTCCCAATAGCTAATATTTGTTAAAGTAAGTTTTAAAACGTGATAATTGTAGATGGATGAAGCCAACGTAATGCTCAATGACCAAAAGCAATACAAGGGCCACATTCCCTCGATCTTAGGTTTCATTTAACTACCAAGCTTCGGCAGTAGTGCCTATGATTTTATAGCTTTGGGACATAGTGTTTTGGAGCACTTCTGTCTTCTCTCCACTCACACCTACAGACAAACTGGTGACAAAATAATTTTTATTTCTTTAGCAGATTCCATCAATTTTCCATCTGAATTCTTAAATACATTTTCAAACTTAATATCTAAAATTTTATTATAAAATTTATCAAATTTTATTACACAAATTACATTATAAAATTTCTAACTTGATTTTTTTGCTATGAATCAGAAGATTTTGAATAAATTCTCAAGATAAAAAATATAAAGTTTCTTCCTATGCTAAATTTACTTATCCATATTCTGAAAATCGGCCTTCAACTTGTATAGATCTTTTGTATGCTCTCACAATACATGTGAGTTCAAATGTGTAACTTAGCTGACTAGAAAACAATGTTGCTTTATACTTGTTTACTTTCTCTGGCTCTTACAAACTTTCAACTATTAATCTGATATAGTCCCCATGGTTTGGATAGAGAGGATGGAAAAATCAATGTCTCAGTTGTGTTTGAGCATGATGTGATCTGTTCATTATTTGCTACAACCATGTGAGTCTTTGTATTATTCATTATCTACTGCAAAATGAAGTTTCTGTAAAAGTTCATTAGGAGTAAGTTTGATTCATTTATCAAAATGGTAGCAGTGAATTTTCCCCATGATCTGTGGCATGTCTAGACATAGGAGTTTGGCTTTGATGATGTAGCCAATTAAGAGTTTCAACTGGTAGAACAGGTCTCAAAAACAACCAGAATGTGACTGGTTACTCCTATTGCATCAGATGTACTATTGCAACAGTGAGTATATCTTGCTATGTACATTATTATTGTAGTTTGCAAAATTGGCTACTGCTTTTGATTGGTGATTACTTTTCTCCTTTAATATCATGCACAGCAACTCACAAACAAATTGAAAGAAAGTAAATAGTGGTTAGTATGTATTTGATTTTTGCTTGTTCTATGACTCAAGACTGTGTTGTCCTCAATAGTAGATGCTTACTGTCAAATTATGGTATTCAAAAGCTTTATCTATAGCCATTAAAGGCTGAGAGCCTGTAGTCCTTCCCTGTATAGCAACACAAAATGAAATAGTCTCCTTATGGTTATTTCAAATGATAATTATATATCTGAGGATTCAAAGCTAACATACACAAATGAATAAAATATTTGACATTTTCATATCTGTGTTTGGTTACTTCATTTAGAATGATTGCTCCCAGGTCTTCACTTTTACCCATAAATTTCTTGATTCTATTTTGTTAAACAGCTGAATAATGTTACTCCATGTAAACACACAATTTTTATTATACTTTTGTCAGTAATTAGATATCTACACTATTCTTATAACTTGGCTACTGGGACTAGGGAAAAAATAAACCCTTTTGATCAGATATATCTGTAGTAGAGTTCTCTACATTAGAGTTCTCTGGGTAGATTCCCAAGAGTGGTACATCTAGTTCCTGCTTGTCATAATTAGAGTTTCTATTGCTGTGAAATGGCAAGATTACCACATGACTATGGCAACACACGCACACACACACACACTCAAACATTTAATTGGAGCTGGCCTAATGTTACGCTCTCTAGTCGAGTCAGCTGGACAAGCCGAAAGGCTTAAAAGTCACTCATGAGGCAAAAGAGTTTCAAGGAAGCTCTCTTCTTGGAGTCTAGTGTTCTCTACCCATACATTAATTTTTTATTCTCACGTTCCATTACCGCGTTAGTCTAGTGTATGGATCGACGTGCTCTCTTTTAGTATTTTTCTATTATAAGTGTTTTTTAAAATTGAATTCTGACATGGCTAAAGCCTTCCGCCAGTGTTCCAACAGTCCTAAAACGTCCTTGACCAAGATCAAGGGCTTGGAATTTAGTAAGATTGTAAAAGCTAAGTCACTCCCTTACACAGGAATTTACCATCACTAAGGAAGAAGGAAGTTTCAGACCAAAGGAGAAACAAGAATAGAACTATAGAAGAGTTACACCCATACACACGTATTTACAATGGCCTAAGGGAAAGGTAGACTATACAAGAGACTAAAATAGGAACTATGTCAAGGGCAGGGTGCAAAGCCCTTGACCCTGGCTTTTAAGATTAGTGAATTTTAGGTGGAGCCCTTGTTGATCCCAGCTGTTATCAATGAATTCTATCCCAGGTGGTTCCTGTTAGACCTTTTGTGTTTGCATTCCTCTGTTTTATGTAAGATTCCGGTTACCTCAATTGTACCTTGCAAATATGTCACCCAACTTCCTTATTGTCCTCTGCATAAAAATTCTGATGCTCGAGTTGTAAAATTACACTCAGATTCCACATGAACTCTCCTGTGTCTGTTTGTCACTCATCCAAGCTTTGCCCACCCGCATCAAGAGACCCCGTTCCACGCAGACACAGAGACCCAGAGGGTCTGCAACAGCCTAAACTTCAGAAGTTTAGTCCATTATCATCATGGCAGGACACATGGTGGTTTTCACGCAGACATGGTGCTAGTGAAGGAACTGAGGGTACTACATCTTGATCAGCAGGTATTGAATGTCACACTAGTCCTGGTTTGAGTATTTGAGACTGTAGATCCTATCCAACAGTGACATACTTCCTCCAATAAAATAAGATCTATTCCAAATGGCCATACCTCCTGATAGTGCCACTCCCTATGGCCAGGAATTCAAACACATGAGTTTACAAGGTGTATTCCTATTCAAACTACCACATTCTACTTCCTGGCTTCCATAGGCTTCTTGTAAAGGTAACTTTGATCCATCTGATTTGTCATCTGGGAAGTATAAGGTCATACCTCCTAATAGGGCCACTTCCTGTGGTGAAGTATTGAAACACATGAGTCTATAGGAGCCATTCCTATTCAAACAAACTCAACCCTTTTAGCTCTATCTGAACTCTGGCTGGCTTTTTCACTTAAACTCTTCTGGCCCAAATTCCTCACAAACTGACAGGTTCACTATATGAACAGGAACCATGACTCCACAAACATGACAATTCTTATAAAAATAATTGGGTCTGGATTACAGTTCAGAGGTTTAGCACATTATCATCATGGCAGGAAATATAGTGGCAAGCAGGAAAACATGGTGCTGGAACCTGAGAGTTCTACACCTTGACCTACAGATAGCAGGAAGTAAATGCCACACTAGATACATCTTAATGATTTGAGATCTCAAAGCACAGCACCTAGTGAAATACTTCCTCCAATAAAGCCACCACACCTACTACAAAAAGGTCATACCTCCTAATAGGGCCACTTCCTGTGGTGAAGTATTGAAACACATGAGTCTATAGGAGCCATTCCTATTCAAACAACCACAATGGTGTACATGTATTTTTAGTTTTTGAGGTGTACAATACTGAAGTCCATTGTATCTACACTGTTTTGGCCTTGCAGTGGCAATAAATGAAATATATGTTCTCATTGCTAGACATTTATTTCTTGAACATTCTGGAAAATCTTGCAATACAGGGGACATACCTCAACATAATAATGGCACTATACAACACTACTCCAGGTAATATCTTGTAAAAAAAAAAGAAAAATTAAACATTTCCAATAAAATAAGAAACAAAATACAAGGTTCCCTACTCTTTTCTAATTTAATATAGTTTTCGAGGACTTAGTGAAACACTGATTTTATATTTTGAAGCTATCTCTTGTGAGGCTATTCCAGTGCTTGGCAAATACAGAAGTAGGTGCTCACACTCATCCATTAGACACAGCACAGGGCCCCCAATGGAGGAGCTAGAGAAAGTATCCAAGGATCTAAAGGGGTCTGCAACCCTATAGGAGGAACAACAATATGAACTAACAAGTACCCACCCCCAGCTGTGTCTCTAGTTGCATATGTAGCAGAGGATGGCCTAGTCGGCTATCAATGGGAGGAGAGGCCCTTGGTCTTGTGAAGATCATATGCCCCAGTACAGGGGAATTCCAGGGCCAGGAAGCAGAAATGGGTGGGTTGAAGAGCAGGGCAGGGGGAGGGTATAGGGGACGTTTGTGATAAAATTTGAAATGTTAATGAAGAAAATATCTAATAATAAAAGAAGAATTTGGCCTCAAGCCTAATAACATTGTTCCAACAAAATTTATTCAATTATTACACCAGCTTAACATCAGATCCAGATATGTCATCATTGAAGGTCACAGGGTTTGTAGCTTGGTTACTGTTTACCTGTATCTTC
This sequence comes from Mus musculus, assembly GCF_000001635.26. Taxonomy (NCBI): domain Eukaryota; kingdom Metazoa; phylum Chordata; class Mammalia; order Rodentia; family Muridae; genus Mus; species Mus musculus. The sequence goes on along the minus strand of NC_000070.6, from coordinate 79,404,799 downwards.
TGATAGTGTTCACAGTAGTTTCCATTACCGTGGATCCTATTCAGTATATGTGAAGTTCTAGTTAGCCAACAGCTCAACTCTGTTTGGTCAGGAATGTAAGGGTCAACAATAAAGCATTATCATCAGTTTCTTGAGATCATCCAATACATTTGGCAATAGTCTGAAATGTTTCAGAGTTCTCTTGGGGCCCTTTTGGTCAACAACTCAATTAGACAAAACCTCTTCTTACTATTTCATTTTACTTGGTGAAAAATGTATAGTTGGGGTTTTATTCTTCCATGATTTGTTTAGTCCATTTAGATTCACTTCATACATGTATATATAGTTGATCAGCTTCTACTTTAGTATGTTTTCTTATGCTACCTTAAATTATAACCTTAGTTTTAATAGGAGGAGCTGATACTCAAATCTGTTTCATTAACTGTTTCTTGATTATGTCAATAATGACAGCCAAAGCTAATTGATGGGCAAAGGTAGCAAGGTGAGATTTCTATGACTTATAGGAAGAGAAGGGGACGCAGAGAGGAGTGGGGATTCAGGTGGTTCCAGAAACTAAGGAGGATGGGGCAAGAAATTCATCCCTCAACGGTTGCATGATCTGGCTGGTTTTAAAATATTAAGGCTCTTTGGTGTTTTCCATCTGTGATAACTCACATGGGCAGGAGAAATGACACAGCTGTGAGGTGGTTGTTAGATGTTTGGTAGAGCAAGCCTTGGGAGCTGGGTAAGACCACCAGTGCTGGCACCGAGGAAGGAACAAGTATGTATTATAAAATTATGCACAACACAATATTGGTTGTCTCTCTTCTCCCCTAGCCTTTTCTTACAACCCCTCTCTTTAATCTTGCCATTCCAGTATTTTTCCTGTCATCCCATAAAGTATTTTATATTTACCCACACTTGGAAGATTGTCTACAGTCCTGTACCATATATCAGGGGTTATAGAGATTACAGCATGTCTATGAAGGTTTAGAAGCATCCCTATTAAAGAAAATCCATATAATACTTGTCTTTTTTAATCTAAGTTACTTCAGTCAGAATTATTTTTTTCCAGATGCATCCATTTTTCTGGCATTGCCATGTTTCCTTAATAGCAGAATATTATTCTATTCTGCAAACGTTCATAAATTTTTATCTACTTGTCTGTTGAAGGGCATCTAAAAGGCTTCCAACACATATACAACAGAGGGTTGTCAGGTCTGGATTCACCTGACACCTAACCATTGAGAAACTTGGGGCACCAAGGAGTGGGCAGGTCTGGTGAGGTTGGGGATGGGGACATCCTCTTGGAGACAGGGGGTGGGTGGGTGGGTGGGTGATGGATGGGGTATGGAACAGTTTGGCGGTGGTCTGGGAGGGGGATAAAGTCTTTACTAAAGAATAAATACCTAAATAAATGAAAATAAATAAAATAGCTATGAACAGAACAGCAATGTACAGGGATAAGCAAGTGTTGCTGTACTTGGATGTAGAGTCATGGGAGTATATAAACAAGTATAGTATAGTTGGATATTGAGGTAGGTCTGTCTCTAACTTTATAAGTAATTTAGCTTTGCTACTACTCCCAGCAGTCATTAGTTGGCTTTAGATCCTTGTCTATGTGTAAGAACCAGTGACATTTACCCCCTTCAAAGGTCAGATCTTCCTTCCTTCCTTCCTTCCTTCCTTCCTTCCTTCCTTCCTTCCTTCCTTCCTTCCTTCCTTCCTTTCTCTCTCTCTCTCTCTCTCTCTCTCTCTCTCTCTCTCTCTCTGTCTCTTTCTTCCTTCCTTCCTTCCTTCCTTCCTTTCTTTCTTTCTTTCTTTCTTTCTTTCTTTCTTTCTTTCTTTCTTTCTTTCTTTCTTTCTTTCAGTAGGTAAGTACTTTTCCAGCCATTTGTATGACAGAATCCTTAATGGCAGGCTTATAATCTCTTTGCCCAATCTTTTGAAAATGTTACCTGAGCCACATATTTAGGAGCTGTCATATAAATAGGACCTTTGGAGATCAGGGTCTCCAGGATGTCTACACTATATCTAATTTTTTTTTGCAGTGGCTTCTATTTTTATGTAATGATAGCTACATTTATCTGTGAATATAAGGGTTATATTTAGGACACCCTTAGGAAGTATACTAGTATAGCAAAGTAATGATAGGATTTTTTTTTTCTCTAAAAATTGGATTCACTACTACAAGAATTTGTCTAGGTGTCCAGTACCAACCAGGTCTCCCAACTATTGAGTGTGCTTTAGTTCAATAGAAAGTTGTTACTAATTGCCACTGATGTGTGAGTGGCACTTCCTGCATCTTTAAGGGTATTTTACAGTGCTTTTCATTGTTGTGATTTGTAGAGGTCACAGCTGAATAAGACTATTGATTGCTTCCCTTTTTGGCAGCTTTCATAATGGTTTCTGTTACCATAGAAGCTAGACTGAAGGAAAGAGGCTTTATAGTATTTTTATCTTAAATAATCTATGTCTTGTGTCTTTAGTATGGAGCTTCTTCAGCTATAGTGACACTGAGTATGCCTTATGGTTTTGAAACTTTAAAGCTCACCCCTCCAGTGATACACTTCTTCTAACAATTCACCCCTTTTAATTCTTTTCAAATAGGGGCACTCCCTGAAGACTGAGCTTTCTAATGTAAAAGCCTATGGGAAATATTTTATTCAAACCACTATACTATCCTTAACAGCTACTCTGAAGAAGAGGTGTCATGTATGATGCTAGGATTTTGCTTGTCTATGATTGTTTGTGGAAAATTGTTAGTACTAGTAGACATTTTGCAAACATACAGAAACACGCATGTGTGTATAACGGTGCATGTGTGTATTTGCATGCATTATTCGTGATTTTAGGTATAAATAAAATAATAAATTTCATTGAATCTTTATCAAATAACTTTTACATTATTTCCCATTCCTCCTTTTGTATTATTACCCTCTCACGTTCCAATGTGGAGGTCCCTTCCTTGTTTTGTTGTTCCCTCCTTCATGTCACAGGTATTAGTTTCCTCTTCAGCTAGGCTCATATTTCCCCTTTATACGCTCAAGACTTGGATGAAAACTCCATGTTGAATACTCACATCTGAATATTGGAACTTAGAAAAGCAGAAAAGAGAGCACGCATAATTTGCCTAAGGTAAATTACAGACTAATAAAAAGAGTAATTAGTTGTTTGTGTCTGTATATTGGGGTGGTCTGTGAATATGAGTACCAATGCCTGTGGAGGCCAGAGGTTACAGGACTCTTAGAGATAGAATTATGAATGTTAGAAGACACTTCGTTTTATTTTAGTACCTAACTGTAGGTTCCCTGCAAGAGCATCTGATGATCTTAATTCCTAAAACATAGGTCTATCCCCAATGTATTTTACTTAAATACTTATTTTAATATGTGATTTGCCTAGAAGATAGTTAATGAGTCAATTTTTCTTAACCTTTTATTTCTATTTTACAAGGTTTACATTTTCTACATTATACAATATCTGACTTGGGTTTCTGAACACTAAGGAAGTTATTCATTTGATTGAACAGAATCTCAGTAATGTTTTTGTCTTGCTCTCACCTATTAAATTAGAGTGTGAGATGAAGTGAGAAATGGATATGTTGTGACCTGCATACATACATAGGCTGCTTGCACTAAAACAGTGCTCCATTTCTAAGAAATTTGTTACGAAGCATAAGCACTTCTAGATTAATTTTCAACTTCAATCATCGGCTAAAGTGTGGATATGTGCTTTCCAGTGCCCTCATCCATTTCCCATCTGTGGACTGAATGACCTCAGTACATTTTGTTTACCCAAATGTGCAGTATGATAGGTGTTTAGTTCTTTAGTCCCCAAAGAGAAGAAAAATAACTAAAATGCTTCGTGAATACAGTGAGAAAGAAATTCAGTATGAGTTGGAAATTGTTCATGATAACAATCCTGTTAAAGATTAAAAAAAAATCAAAAGGATTATCATTAGGCCAGTATTCCTAGAAAACTATTGCTTTAAAAAAAGTTTTTAAAAGAAGTTTTCATTTATTTTTTGACATGTGCATTAGAGAAACAAGACACAAGAAGACAAGAACAAAGTCACATAGTCACAGGCAGCTCAGCTCTCTGTGTCATTCTAGATCCTGCAAGTGTACATTTAGATGCTATTCTAGAAAACACTCAAACCAAGTAAGTGGAAGAAAATCCACCTACAGTGATTTTGAAATTAAATACTTGACTTCTGGGCTTGTGTGTCTAATGGAATAATTAGGGAAGCAAAATTTTTAGTAATCTCCTTTGTCTTCTATTAATTACATTTTGTAATATGCAACTGAGCTGTTATGTGCTCCCAAAGGAAATTACTAGCTCGGCAAATAGAAATGAAGCATAGAAATAGGGTTCTGGAGTTACTGTGTTCAGATGCTGAATGAAGCACAGATTCCTAGCTCCTTGTCAGAGATAGGTTTAAAAAAATCCTTTAGCTAGAGTTATTGAGTTTTTTTCTGTTCATGTTGATTCACCATTTTGAGACATAACTGGTCAAATATGTAGATTCTCAATACATTATTTTACATGTAGCCAATAAATGTTGCTTTGTTTAGCCATTAAATATAGAGAGGTACAAGTCAAAGAGTATGCTAAAACTTTCTCCTAATGTTCTTTAGATGAAATTGATGTCATAAGGATGTAAACTCATGATGACAGACCTTGTCCAGGTGACTTATTTTCCCATAAAACTCCATTCCCTTTAGATAAGGTAACAGGAATTCACTCTTTCTTCATGAAAAGGTACCTGATTACTCTCTTCATATATTAGAAAATGAATTTTTCTTTAGTATAAGTTTCCATAAAGCACAGTGATAACTGATATATACAGTTTTCTATTTTCAATTCACTTTCATACAATGAAGAGATATGGCCAAATCTGATAAACAAATTTCACACATCACATGGGACAGTATCTTCTAACTATATGTTATATATCTGTTTTCAGGCTATCTCCTATTAACCTAAATATTTTTCTAGAAAGGAAACTTTTATTTGCCAGATGTAATTATCACATCAGAAGCTTACTGTTTAATACATTTACCAATTTACCCTTTGCAGTTCTTGCTGACCTCTGCCTGGGTGGTTCAACTCATCGTTTGTGTACCAAATCAGTCTAAAAATGAGTAGTTCAAACTGTCTTTTCTTGGATGCTGTATTGATTACTCTGTGTGGCCTCAAATTAACTCAGAAAATCTGTTTTAAACTTCTGGGTCCTTATCTTCTGGCTCATTCTATCCTCGCCTGCAACCTGTCTCTGAAAAACTGTCCCAGTAAAATTACCTTACTGCTCTTGGTCTTGCATAACCTCTCTGTCTTGGCTGTTTTCATGAGATTTGGGAAAATACTATCTCTGACACATTCTGTTAAATCTTTCTATGTTTCACCACTTTGTCTACCTTTCATTTAGATGTACAAAAAAATCTCTAGTGTATTGTAAGGAAGCATCCATTTCAACCAAACGCTGACTGATCAATGAACTGAGGAGGGAATAGGAGGTGGGAGTTCTGATAAGGAAAGAAGAACTTTGGGATCAAGTCAAGTATGGAAAACAGATTCTCCCCAACTCTGAGGAGACAGACACATAAAACTGAGATGATGTAACCAGCCATGCTCTACCCACAGGATAGGAAATAAATGGATTAATTAAGTTATGAGCTAATTGGAGAACAAGTCCAAGATTGTAGTGTAAGCATTTCTTCATATATAATTAGGCCAGAGCAGCCATGCTGCTGGATTAAAATTAATCTACACTTTTCCCCTTTCTGTTTAAGATGAAATTTGTACGCAATTTTACTATTGCAAATTTAACAATCTGAATGTCCCTATGAAGGTTGTTGATGAGATGATCCTTCACAGCTGCAGTCCTGTTCATCTGTCCTTCAGCAACAGTTAATTTCAGCATCAGGGTTTGCCAGTCTGCCACTCTGATGAGTGATCTGCTCTATTTCAGCTAGTTTGTTGAGCTGTCCCCATGCAGGGGATATGGGGCCTGCTTCCTTTATAATCTGCATTACTGTCTCTCTGCATCTCTTCTTTCCTTGAGTCATGCCTTTCACATGAAATATTCTCCCATTCAGATTGTATTTTTATCAGTTTTGATGGAACACACTGTCTTTCATCATCCATGGAAATATAGAACAAAATCTCTTCCCCATCGCAATACTTTCCTTTACTTCCGTTTTGATGCTAAAACATATTTAAATCATACAAGCATTTCAGCAGTTTTTTTTTACAGTTGAGTATATTTCACCAAATCTTACTTTTGCCTATTAATATGTCTGATTACTAATGGGTGTATATCAAATTCAGAATTATACCTTTGTCATTTTTTTAATGTCAACAAAGATAAAAATATACAGCTTGTAAATTTTAAAAATATGAATATCATATATTGTAAATTTCTTTTATAATTGGACAAATAACTTAGGAATTAGGAAATATATCCATTGCCATTTCATAAACAATTTATTAATAAAATGTTCACACTATTTATATTAACAATACTCAAGTTTTCATTGAAAGTATTAAAGTAAATTAGTGGTTCCTTAGCTATTAAAATTCTAGTCACTGAAATTACTGACAGAAACACTAGGCAATATTCAATGTCCAAAATTTATTTAAGTATATATGTTTTCATTTAGTTAATCCTGTCTATCTACATATTAGACATGTATACAGGAAATCAAATCTCATAACAATTGGAACTTAAAGGGTTTCACATGAATTTACACTGTCAAATTCATGTGTATTTATGTTTCTTTCCTATACAACTGGCCTTTGGTTAGTAAATCTAATGTTTTCCCTTACTCTTCCTTTTCCATATTTCCATATTGTTCTGCCATGATATATCCTATTCAAATCTGTGATGCCTGAACTAAAAGCAGGATAAATGCTGCTATTAGAATGTAACTGTTTAAACTACTTCAGTTTTACAAAGTTCAGTTACTACACAACAGCTGAACTACAAAAGCAGCAACAACAAAAAGTTGCATTTTAGTAGAGAACTAGTTCCATTTCATCTGAATATCATCTGAATATTCCTGAATTATCTACCTTCTAATTTTTGTTTCTTCTTTAACCTTAGATAAATTTCCTAAAATGCTTTTTTTCTTTTGTGAAATATCCCTTCTTTTAGGTACTGTGTCCCTGTCCTGTGCTTTTGCCTGAATAAGTAATTCCTTGACCTTTTCCATTTCTTTTTCATTATCTTATGAAATATCAGAAAGAAGTGTTGAACTATATCAACTCTTTGTTTCTTCATTTTTCATACACAGATATATTGGGTGATTAACTTAGATTCCTCATACCTATCAGGACATACCTTTTAAAAAACATTTATTTTTCAAATCTACCTGCTGTGGTTATATGAACCATGTAGAGTCCCTGAACTCAGATGCTAATTGCATACAGTAAACATATGTTTACTAAGTTAAGCATTTCTTAATCAATTTCACAATGCTTGTCATTATAATTAAAGGTCATATATTTTCTATAACACCAAGTGGTTTTTTTTTTTTAAGTAGCTATGGAAAAAGCTAGTTTCATTACTATAAATTTTCTGATAGTAATTTCCTTGATTTTTATATAGGAGAAGAAATATGCTCAGAATGTCATTTGAAAATTGTACATTAACCATAAAAGAGAAGATAAATCAAAATTAAATGTAATATCTAAACAATATTTGGAAAACAAAACAAATGTTTCAATTTTTAAAAAAAAACCCACTGGAATAAAAATATGAATTGTATTTAATTCATATTCAACAAAACAAATATCTACTTTCATATACATATTGACAATATTAGAAAAAAAACAGGTAAATAAGGTTTTTGGGTTTTTTTTTTTTTTTTAGTATTGAGAGGTTACATTCAGAGGTAGAGGTTACAAAATCAAATTTATTATTCTCTGGATGTTGACAGCTGATGATAATTTTATATTTTGTATCAATTTACATTGATAATATACATGCTAGACAAATTTCTTCATATTTACATATCTATCTGCATATATGTGGAATCTTTATGATAATTATTCATACATAATTATTATGTCTGAAAATAATTCTATAATATACATTACAAAATTTTCTGAATTGAAATAATAACAACTCACTATTTTGTGGAAGTTTAAAGAAAGTCTGGGAAAAGTAGCTCTACACTCTGATGTTTGAGTTACTTAAGTGAAAGGGTCCTTTTAAAATATTGGTGTATATATTCTCATATTCATTGGAGAAAAATCATACAAGATTGATGAAAAACACAGTGATAATACCATCCTTACTCAAAAGCTCTAAAGATGAATACTTCCTTTAATAGTCTTTTTCATAGAATAAGTATAACTTGAAACTAAAGATCCTTACAAAAGCTTTAAACTCAAATGATCAAAAGAGTTATCATAATTTGTAATTATGCAAAAATTAAAATAACCCAGCAGGAGAAGATTTCAGAATAAATCATATTATAATGAGAAGTTTTGGTCATTCTAAAATAAATTACTCTGCCCCTCAGTACACAGACAATTTAACAAAATGAACAGATGCAAATGAGAGGCCATATATTTATCTGGAAGTAGGTAAAGTTTTAAAATATAATCAAGCTGAAATATTATGAAATGAGTTCTGCAACAATATTTTAGGGTAATAGCATAGATGTCAGTTAAGCAATTTGCAAATCATATATTTCCCTGCTGTGTTTGCAAGATTACCTTGTGAATCACCAGGATCCATAATTCTAAAGGCTTTTGATTTACATTTGCCTGAAAAGCAAGGCCAAAAAGGACATTGCAGATAAGACAAACAACAGGATGATCTAGTAGCTACAAAACCAATAAAAAACAATTGAATAGCGCTCTTCCTCCAAAAGGATGAAGCTGACACTTAGACTTTCATTTCAGAGTCAATAATGTTCTCTAAATATATGGAGTTTTATACAGATTACATTGGAGTAGCATTTTTACTGAGTTTTGTCCATTTTTTCTATGTACACGTGTTATCTGACAATAAGTTAAAAGAGTGTCTCTTTATCTGTGATGTTGCCACAGTCTTCATAATTTTCCTTTCCTATATTTTATTTTATTCTTTTTGCTCATGCTTCATAGTGCTTTTATTTTTCTTGCTCTTAAACTCATTTTCACTGCCTCACCTTTATTATTTTGTTATAATTTCTTGTTCCTTTTGCTACATATTTAAAAACTCTCTATGAAGAGAAACAACAGATATTTAGGTACTGACTTCCTGTGTGTGCCTAAAATGTTTATAAGTATTTTTACATAAATCTATTTATTAAGCCTCATATGATTGGATTTTATTCAAAACGTGAAGATACTTAGTCAATAAATGCCTTTACTTTCTGAAAGTCAATTATTTTTAATTAATTATTCCAGAAATAAAATATAGTAAATTGTAATGGGAACCAATTTTGGGAGACATCCTTTTATCCAGAAGGTTTATAATTCTGTCTCTATGCGTCATGATTTCACTTTATAATTCTAACCTCCATCGTTAAAGATGAAGATCTTTCTCTCTCTCTCTCTCTCTCTCTCTCTCTCTCTCTCTCTCTCTCTCTCTCTCTGTGTGTGTGTGTGTGTGTGTGTGTGTGTGTGTGTGTTTGTGTAGGCAGGGTGTTTTGTTTATTTGGGAAGTATTCACCATGTTGATTTAAAACGACTATAGAGAGAAGATCTCTCTCTCTCTCTCTCTCTCTCTCTCTCTCTCTCTCTCTCTCTGTGTGTGTGTGTGTGTGTGTGTGTGTGTGTGTGTGTGTGTGTGTGAGTGTGTGTGTGTGTGTGTGTGTAGGCAGGGTGTTTTGTTTATTTGGGAAGTATTCACCATGTTGATTCAAAACTACTATAGAGAATGGGTTTATATGGATGAAGGCCTATCCATGGGAGAAATAGGAATAATTGAAGACACAATGTTCACATCTTCCCCAACGGAAAGAGTACACCTACCCATCCTGGTCAATGTCCCACTCCTAGTCATCCCTTCCCATAATACTTCCTTCTGTTCCCACTTCCCTTCTCACCTGACCTGGTCTCTAAACCTGGACATCCCCTATCATGGCATATCAAGTCTCTCCAGGACTAGATGCATCCTCTCTCTGTCACTGAGACCACAGTGACACAGCACAGACCACTGAGACACAGCACAGCCTGAAGAAAATGTTCTGGACTCCCATGAAGACCAAGCTGCATGTCTGCTACATATGTGCAGGGAAGCCTAGGTACAGGCCATGTATGTACTTTGGTTGGTGGTTCAGTCTCTGAGAGCCTCAAGAATCCAGGTTAGTTGACTCTGTCTTCTTGTGGAGTTCTTATTCCCTTCAAGGCCCCCTCATTCATTAAATTTCTGTAAGAGTTAGCAAGCTCCATCCACTATTTGGTTATGAGTGTTAGCATATAAGTCAGCTGCTGGGTGGAGCCTCTCAGAGGTTAGTGATGCTAGTCACCTGTCCGCACATACCAGTGTATCATTAATACTGTCAGGGATAGATTTGCTTGTGGATTGGCTCTCAAGTGTGGCTAGTTATTAGCTGACCATTCCCTTAGAAAGTCAATTATTTCATATGATGTTTTGCTGAAACATAAAGGTGAAAGGATGGTTTGTTATAGCAGACTTGTGAAAAAATGTTTTCCTGAGGAGATACAGGTGAGGAGGAGGTGTGGGAGGTGTCACAGTTGGAGAGTGAATCAGCAGGGTGATAAAGTCTGGACTGTAAAAAAAGGAATAAAAATAAATTTAGAACAAACAAACAAAAACAAACAGAAACAAAACAAACAGCTAACAAAAAACCAAAAAACTAGTTTTATTTTCAGGGAATTATTTGCTATAGTGATGTAAGTAAAGTGAATTATAGGAATGATATTTGTATGTATCTATTTGTTCAGATAAATATAATATCCAATTCTAAATGTCATCTAACAGAATTCTCATCATAGGACACCTCCTTTCAAATGTATGTAATATTAGGTTTCAAATTTTTAAATTTATATTTGTGTAAACTATATTAACTTATCTAAATTTACATGTTACTCTTAATTCATAAATGTTATCACATTTCTTCATAAATTATAGTTCTATGAAAGATCATTGTAAGTCACAAATCAATTTCTTTTTTTTTCTTTTTTTTATTACGTATTTTCCTCAATTACATTTCCAAAGCTATCCCAAAAGTCTTCCATACCCTCCCCCCCCCACCCCCCCGCACGCCCCTACCCACCCATTCCCATTTTCTGGCCCTGGCGTTCTCCTGTACTGGGGCATATAAAGTTTGCCTGTCCAGTGGGCCTCTCTTTCCAGTGATGGCCGACTAGTCCATTTTTTGATACATATGCAGCTAGAGTCAAGAGCTCCGGGGTACTGGTTAGTTCATAATGTTGCACCTACAGGGTTGCAGATCTCTTTAGCTCCTTGTATACTTTCTCTAGCTCCTCCATTGGGGGCCCTGTGATCCATCCAATAGTTGACTGTGAGCATCCACTTCGTGTTTGCTAGGCCCCGGCCTAGTTTCACAAGGGACAGCTATATCAGGGTTCTTTCAGCCAACGCTTGCTAAGTGTATGCAAATCAATTTTATATAGCATATTTAACACATACATTGAATGCTGGTAGTTATGGTACACTCAATGCTTGGTCAGTTTTGGAAATTTGAATGTGGGTTAGCTTATGTATTTCCAAATGTCTCAATTTCTTCAAGCAGATTAAAATATATGAGCTACATCATATTAAAAGCTAATATTAAATACTCTAAAATAGAAAATGTAAAATAGTTACTTATCTTGTGCCTATCAGATTAAGCACTTTAACTAATGGAGCTATAGAATCATTTAATAGTGAAACTTAGGTGCATTCTTTTGAAAGTTAGATGATATCCAAATTTATCCTCAATAACACTCCAGGCTTTTTAATTCCATGAATGTTTGCTAGCTTCATTGTTTATAAATTGCTTTCATATGATAAGTTCTCTGGAATAAAACTTGTATACCTTCTGAATCCCCAAATGTTGTTTAATATTAAAATGGGAATTATTAACATTGTAATCTTGAAAATTAAAATAATTTCCAACTATTTTATACTACAGATCCTGTGACCCACACTTGTATGAGTTTAAATGTATGGACAGGTGGGCAAATCTTGCAGAACCAGATTTTTGATGTGTATTGTCTTAGTGTTGTTATTGCTTTTGTGAGAAAACATCACCAATAGAACGCGGAGGGGACTGAGTATGGTAGGCTTTAGCTAACACATCACTGTTCATCATTAAATGAAATTAAAGCAGAAACTCAAACTACACAGGCTCCTGGAGCAGGAGTGATGTTTACTTGTGTACTTGACCTGGATAACATTGTTCAACCTGAATTCCTTAGAACCCAAGTCATGAGTTACCAAGCTACAGTAGACTGGGGCTTCACCCATCTACCATCAATCATTAAATAAAAAAGGCTCCACAGGCTTGCCTTCTCTCCAATTCTATAAAAGCCTTTCTTTTTTTCTCCCAGTTGATTATCTTTCTCTAAGGTGACATCAGCTTGTGCCAGGTTGACATAACATTTGTCAGCACTGTGCATCATCGTAAGTTACTTCCTACATTAGTTATTTTGTCAGGTTTGAGTTGAACACATAATTTACCTACTACCTTTGACATTTTTTTCATGGAGAAATGTAAACAAAAATCTACTCATCCAATATAGGGGACTGATGAAAGATTTTAGTAAGGAAATGTTAACATGGTGAACCAATGTGTTTGAGAAACTTACAGTTGTTGGAGTGGAAGGTTACATATAGGCATATAACTCAGAACAGCTGTTACTGAAAGTACACCCCTGCATTTGTAGCAGCACAGTAAATCTTGTATCTTGAAGGTCTCTGAACAGTTTGTAGACAGTTAGAGAAGTGAGAAATTCTCTTTTGAAATTATTACTTTTATATTTCAGAGATTTTTTGAAACTTTTGAGGTGTCTTAAACAGACTACTTTTAGAACACATTGGGTAAAGAAACTCCCTTTTGAAATTTATAAGTTATAAGTTTCTTCTTTAGATGACAAAATGATTAAGCTCAAATCAGCTGAAATGTTTATACAATTGACTCAACTATATGAGTTCTTCATGGTCTTAGAATCCTGTGGTCTCTAAATCCTCAGGGACTGGACTTTAGGTACATGCTGATGCACCTGGGATTTATTTGTGTGCATGGAAAGAACATTTCCAACTGAACCAAGTCTCCATCCAATTGTATATCTTTTGCTATGACCTATAATCTTAAAATTTAGTTGACTCTTACTTCCCATAATGAAGAAATCTAATCAAAAGAATGCATTGTTATTAATGCAGAACACATAGCCCTCATGTCTTGAGGACTTAAAATGGCAAAAGGTGTGATTACAAATAAGTCATAAAAGAATTTTACCATAAAAACCCTTAATTTTTTTCATTCCCACTTTTCAGATAAATGAACTATGATGTCAAGAGATAAGATAGCTTTCTCTAAGACTTACTGTTAGAAGGAGTTACTGTCAGCCATGCCATTGTGGCATCACTATGTGTGAATGAATGATGTAGAGGTAGCCCACACAGATAATCTTCCTTTAGATTGTAATTGTTTTTAGATGATTAGATTTGTTATAAATAAGATAAAGTCCAGAATCCAATTTTAAATTTTTCATAGAAATCCAAACAGGATGGGAGAGTAGGGAGACAGAGAGAAAAGGAGATTCATTTTAAGGGCTTCACATATATATCTGAGAAGACTGATGAGTCTTCATGGAAAACTGGGCCAAAGATACATACAGCCTTTGAGTGTTACATTACATCCAAAGGAAAATTTCATCAATGAATACAATATATTTTTATCATATTAATTTCCAAACATTGATTCAACCAACTCCTCCCAGATCTCTTACACGCGTTCTCGACCGGCCAGGAAAGACGCAGCAAACCAGAATCTTCTGCGGCAAAAGCTTTATTCTTACATCTTTAGGAGCCAGAGAGCAAGAGAGCAAGAGCTCTATTGCTTACATCTTTAGGAGCCAGAGCGCAAGAGCGCAAGAGCTCAAGAGAGCAAGAGCCAGAGCAAGAGTGCAAAGGGGGAGAATGGCGAAACCCCGTCCCTTTTTAAGGAGAATTATTCTCCACCTAGGACGTATTACTCCCTGATTGGCTGCAGCCCATCGGCCGAGTTGTCGTCACGGGGAAGGCAGAGCACATGTAGTGGAAAACTACCCTTGGCACATGCGCAGATTATTTGTTTACCACTTAGAACACAGGATGTCAGCGCCATCTTGTAACGGCGAATGTGAGGGCGGCTCCCCACACAGATCAACCCTCAAAACATCACATCTCTCTTTTTTATCTCCTCTTTCATTTTCTTATTTTTTTAAAGCTCACTGAGTTCAATTAATACTGTCAGTGTGCACATGGGCATAGGGCCATCCATTCTAGCATGGACAAAACTACTGAGGCCATGTCCTTGAAGAAAAAAATATGGAGTGCTCACAAAAAGGGACTTTTTATGAACACACTTTGGAAGACCTAACAAGCAGCTGAAAGAGTCAGATGCAGATATTTGCACCCAACCAATGGACAGAAGCTGCTAACTCTTGTGGTTGAATTAGGGAAAGGCTGGAAGAAGCTGAGGAGGAGAGCGACCCTGTAGGAGTACAAACAGTCTCATTTAACCTGTACCCCAGAAATCTCTCAAACACTGGACCACCAACCAGGCAGATAAACTAGCTGATATGAGGCCTCCAACACATATACAGCAGAGGACTGCTGGTTCTGGGTTTAGTCAGAGAAGATGCACCTAACCCTCAAGAGACTGGAGGCACTAGGAAGTTTAGAGGTCTGTTTGGGTAGGTGGTGGGTGGTGGGGATATCCTCATGGAGAAGGGGGTGGGGAGGGTGTATGGGATGTGGAACAGTCGAAGTGTGGAAGGGGTGTGGAGGGATAAAATCTGGAGTGTAAAAAAATAAATAAATAAAAGACAAAAAATAAAATTAAAAAAAAATAAAAATTTAAAAATATTAAAATTTAGTAAGAAATATATTAGTTTTAATACTATCTCCTCCATTATTAAAAAACAATGAGTTTTATAAATGAAAAAATTTGTCAAAACCTACTACAAAATTTTATGTATGCAAGAAGTTGGATATTATTTAACTCTTCTAGTTGGCACATTTATCAAAATCTGTATACAATGGTATATTAACTAAACTTGGACCCAATGAGATTATTACACCTAGTGATTAGCACAGTTAAAATACTTGTGATCAACTTTCTAACACCATCTCATTGCATGAGAACCTAAAGGGACATTGAGAAACATACTTGTTTCAGTTTGCCTTCTAATAGATATAACTTTAATACCTTTCTTATTATTTTAACAATATTCTAAGAACTGTCCATATATTTACTAGACCAAAGATAGATATAAAGATTCATTTCATTAAATAATCATGGTGTTGAGTAGCACTGTTCATGGGGAGATGTGAATAAAGTTATTCTCAGAGCAAGAAGTGATGACAGACAGGTGCGTCAGCAAAGCCCATCTCAGCATGTGTGACAGCTCACAAAGGCTACAAACCTGTAGCACTTTTTATAGCTTGAAGGCCACTGAATAGCTTGGAGTGTGTTCTTTCCACATGACTCATTTTTTTCTGAGTCTTATCACAGGCATCTCAGCTGATCTCTTTTTCTTATGGGATATTCAGTTGATTCCTGATTTTTCAGGTCCTTGGTTTGGTTTCGGCTTCTTCCAGGTTCACTGGCTTTCCTAAGAGTCTTCCATCATCAGTATTTACTAAGTATGCACCCCTTGGGATGGGAAGGCTTGCTTAATCTGCCCAGTTACAGGTACTTTTTGAAGTTATTGTGAGTTATTTATTTTCTGTTTTAAGGGACTGGGACTGCCCTTCAGTATGGAGTGTTTCATCTAGCTGTAAACATCATGTATTGAAATATTCTGTTGTTCCAACATTCCATTTACAACACATGTGAAAAGGAGCTCCTGTCTATGATGGAAGATTTTAACCTTGGCAGGAACTGCTTCAAAATCCATAGAGACAGCAATAAGGTTCACATACCTCCGAATTGTACCAAAACATCCATCATTGCTATTTTTGTATAAGTAAAACATATGGAGATAGTTTATTATGTATAATTAAATAAATACAAAATAAAATCTCATACTTGCATATGCTTTATATTAAAGTATGTATCATTTAACATAAACATATAGATAGCGTGAATGAACATATGTGTATGCAGTGATTAAGACAAAGAAAATAACTTAAACAAAAATACAATGAACTGCATAAACGTCTGAAAATCTGTAAGTTTCTTGAATGAGAATGCAACATACAGATTATGGCAGGATATACCATAAGAATATCTAGATATTTATCTCTGCCCTTTCAATTTTTTTCCAGTTAAAACAGGATCTTATGATTATAACCTAGCAATTTATAAAAGACTACTAAAATTTTAATATAAATTTTAAGGCTAAAACTTATTTTCCCTATTTTCTCTCCTAATTTTCCTGTATTTTTCCATTAATAGATTACTCTTATCCTATCTTACTTTTTCGTTCTGTGGTTTAGTGTTACTTTAAAAAAAAAAAAAAAAAAACCTTTGTGAAATTTAAAATGTCTTATGCTCACTGTGCACTTCTCTGAGTTTCTAAACCCTTGCCTGTGTAATCTAATCTATATAAATACATCTTAGACCTGACATATTATTTATTTCCATCTTTCCTTGACTTTTCTTTCTTTAAGCATGACAAGTGTTCAACAAATATTTTGTACTGACCTTCATACTATGTCTTTACTTCCTCTCTGTTGAGATAAAATGCTGTGTCCAAAGGTAGCTTGGAGAGGAAAGGGTTTGTTTCATTTTATATCTTGTACTCCAAAAATAGAGGAAGCCAGAGCAGATCTCAAGGAGGGAACTGAAACAGACACAAAGACATGTTGTTTCCTTCCTTGCTTCCCCTGGCTTGTTCAAATATTTCCCCCCTATATTCCAGGGCTACCTGCTTAATGATGGCATGAGTCATGTACTCCCTCTCCATCCATTAATTAAGAACATGCTTTACAGACAGGACCCCAGGACAATGTGATGTAGCAAGTGTTCAATGTAGGTTCACTCCTTGTAGATGTGTAAAGGTGACAACTAGTACAAATTACAAATTTCAGATAATTCTCTGTCACTCTCCTTTCTGCATTTATTTTTACAATCGGCTTGATTTCAATACTGTAACTTTCCAAATTCGGCTTCAAATTTGAATATTATCACTCAAATATCATTCTCCAAAGAAATGACCCTGCTCATTTATGTACTGCCTCTAAGCAATCTTCTCTCTTATTCTTCCTAAAAGACATACATTGATCTGTGATTTGCTTTTCTAATTTTGGTCTTAGAATTAAATGCATGTTCTATGATCTCAGTGACTAAGCTTCTTAGTCATTGTTGTTTAAAACTATACACTATGTGGTTAAAGCAGTGCTTAACACATGGTAAATGATCATTATTGATTCTATTTAGAATAGCATATTATATAGTTAGCCGAACATACTATGTCTCAATCTGTTTCTCATTATCCATTAGTTGATCATATTTAATCAAGTTAACTAAGTTTACATGTTAGTTTGTGGAACTATATAATAAATATACTCTTGCATCCTTTTATAGATTATTACAAAAGGAGGTATATTATCATACATATTTTGTCTACTATTAATTTACATGTGAAAAAAACTCAAAGCAGAATTTCCAGCATAGTTTCAAAAATTAGTGAGCATATTAAATATGTAAATTATAAAGTTCTTAATCTGTTAGCATGTGATGAAATCTCAGAAACAATTTTCTGTGATTTAACAGGATCAAATATTTATTATACATGGATCAAAGTCAGTTTAACATGATAAGAGAAGTTATTAAGCCACCCATCAGACTGAGTTCAGGAAACCTGGTGGGAGATCTGGTAGCAGGACTGGAGGAATGGAGATGGATTACAACACCATTGGAAAAACAATATAGGCTGGTCTGGTCAGCCAGGTCTCCCAGAATGTAGACCACAAACCAGAGCGTGTACCTGGAGATATTCTTGGCTCCAGATACATATGGGAGAGAGGATACATTTGGCCAACAGCAATGAGAGGAGAGGTCCTTGGTTCCTGGGGAAGTTTGATGCCACAGCATAAAGGAAGGCTGGAGCAGTGGAGCAGGACTGGGTGGGTGGGTGGAAAGCCACAGGTGGAAGTGTTGGGACACCAACCCAGTCACAATGCCTTCTACATAGTTTGTCCTGCATGCAGACTGTTCTGGGACTGGAGTATAGTATAATTGTCATCAGAGAGAGATCAGAGTGTACATCTAGCAACTGATGGGAGCAGATGTACAGTTCCATAGTCAAACAATAGAAGAAGCTCATGGAGTCCTTCAGAGGACAGAAAGGAAGGATTGGAGAAACCAGAGAAATCAGGATCACCACCACAGAACAAGATCCACAGAATCAACTAACTGGGATTCGTGAAGGCTCACTGTACTCAGGGAGCCTGTAGAAATCTCCCCTAGGCCTTTTGCTGATATGTAATGGCTGAATAGCATGGAGTTCTTGTCAGGGTGGGGTGGAGGGGAGGCTTAGAGGATGACTCTATTTCACCAGCTTGTTGGACCCTTTTACTCCTACCTTTTGAAGCTTTGACATGACGATTTTATGTATCTGACCTTATGATAGCTTTTTATATAGCTTTTATGCTGTATTTCATTGATTTCCTTGGGAAGGAAGACAGAGAGGGTTGGATTTGAAGGACTGATGATGTGGGTGGAAGGGAAATGGATGGTGAGAGAGAATGCTGCAATGGAAATATATGAGAGAAAAATAAAAATTATGTGTGTGTGTGTGTGTGTGTGTGTGTGTGTGTGTGTGTGTGACTATGTGTGTGTGTGTAAAATTTTAAAAATATGTTTTAAAATTTATATAAATATTTAATTATTTATATTCATTTACATACACACCCAGGGGAATATATCTTTGAAAACAATAATCTGGATTTGCAAATGTTTATGCTTCAAGAATGACAAGTACAGCAACTTAGCCCTGGGCCAAGCCTGAGCTCAGACCTCCTCCCACATTCACAGATAGTTTGACTCCCAGGAGATCCATAAAACCAGGCTCAAATGTGAGACACCACCACCACAAAACCTAGCTTAACTAATGGGACCTCCACTGGACTCATCTGAGGCAGGCCCTGTCTCTTTTGCCCCTCTTGAGACACATCTTTCCAGTGGCCCACAACTCAGCCCAAGGCAGAACCAGCACTCTAGAACCCCTCCTATCCCTAGAGATAGCTTGCCTTCCAGGAGGTCAATCACAACCAGGTCACAGGGTCACAGGAGGAACAGCTAGGCCATTTAACACCTGAGATTACCAGATGGCCAGAGGCAAGGACAGGATATATGCAACAGAAACCAATGCCACTTGGCACCATCATAATCCAGTTCTCGAACCACACCAAGCACTGGATATACCAACACATGTGAAAAGCAAGGCTCTGATTTAAAATCACATTTCATAATGATGATAGAGGGCTTTAAGAAGAACATAAAAGGACATAAACAACTCCCTTAAAGAAAGACGAGAGAACATGGGTAAACAGGTAGCAGCCTTTAAAGAGGAAACACAAAAATCCCTCAAAGAATTACAAGAAAATGAAATCAAACAAGAGACAGAATTGAACAAAGCCATCCAGGATCTAAAAATGGAAATAGAAACAATAAAGAAATCAAAAAAGTAGGCAACACTGGAGATGGAAAACCTAGGAAAGAAATCAGGAGTTTCATATTCAAGCATTGCCAGCAGAATACAAGAAATAAAAGAGAGATTCCTGGGCATAGAAGATACTATAGAAGATATTGGTGCAACAGTCAAATACAATACAAAGTTAATAAAGCTCCTAATTCAAAACATACAGGATATTAGGAACACAATAAAAAGACCAAGCCTATGAATATTAGGAATAGAATAGAATGAAGATTCCCAATACAAAGGACCAGAAAACAACTTCAACACAATCATACAAAACACTTCCCTAGCCTAACGAAAGAGATGCCCATAAACATACAAGAAGCCTAGAGAACACCAAATAGATTCTAAAAGAAAAGTAATTCCTCCCATCACATGATAATCAAAACACTAAATACACAGAAGAAAGAAAGAATATTAAGAGTGGTAAGGGAAAATGGCCAAGAAATATATAAGGGAAGACCTATCAGAATTTAGGAAAGAGACTAGATAAGCCAGAAGATCTTGGACAGATGTCATCCAGACCCTAAGAAAACACAAATGTTACTCCAGGATACTATACCCAGCAAAATCCCCAATCAATACTGATGGAGAAATGAAGATATTCCATTACAAAATGAAATTTAAACAACATCTTTCCACTAAAAATGTCCTACCAAGAGCGATGAAAGGAAAACTTAAACACAAAGGGAAACTACACCCACTAAAACCCAAGATATTAATCATCTCACAAGAAACAGAAAAGGACAACACAAACATAATAGCACCACTATCAACAAAAATAACAGGAACAAACAATCATTGGTCTTTAATATCTCTCGATTTTTATGGACTCAATTCCCCAATTAAAACACATAGGCTATTGGACTGGATATATAAGCAGGACCCAGCATTCTGTTGCATAGAGGAAACACACATCAGTGACAAAACCAGATACTACCTTAGACTAAAATGCTGGAAAAAACTTTCCATGCAAATAGGCCCAAGAAACAAGCTAGAAGAGCCATTTTAATATCTAATAAAATAGACCATCAAGAAAAAGTTATCAAAAGAGATGGGGAAGGACATGTCATACTCATTAAAGAAAAAAATACACCAAGATGAACTCTTAATTCTGAACAACTATACCCCAAATGCAAGGACACTCATATTTGTAAAATGTCACTGAAGATCAAAACACACATCCTTCTTCACACAATAATAGTGGGAGACTTCAACACCCCATTATCCGATTGACATATCATGGGAACAGAAAGTAAAGAAAGATGCAGTGACACTAACAGAAGTTATGATACAAATGGATTAAAAAGCTATCTATAGAACATTTCACCGTAAAACAAAAGAATGTAGCTTCTACTCAGCACCTCATGGAACCATCTATGAAAATGGCCATATACTTGGACCCAAAACAAAGCTTAACAGATACAAGAAGTTTGAAATAATCACTAAGGTTGGTTGGTGTTCAGTAACAACAAAAATAAGAAAAAGACGAGATACTCATAAAAACTAAATAACTCTCAATTAAATGATAACTTGGTTGGGGAAGAAATAAAGAAATAAAAGACTAGAATTTAATGAAAATGAGCAGGCAGCATGCACCTGCTGTTATAAAGACCCAAACACATATAGGACAGAGGACCATTTGGTCTAGGTTCAGTCGGAGAAGGTGCACGTAAACCCTCAAGAGACTAGGGTCCAAAGGGAGTTTATAGGTCTTTTGTGTTGGGGTGTGGGAGGGATGTCGTCATGGAGACAGGTGGGTGGAGAGGAGGTATGGGATGTGGAACAGTTGGAGGGTGAAAAAGGAGGAGAATGAAAGCTGGATATTTTTTAAAGTAAATAAATAAAAAATAAAAAATAAAAAAAAGGAAAGGACTTTTCCCAATTTGTTGGTTGCCATTTTGTCCTATTGAGAGTGTCCTTTGCTAGACAGAAGCATTGCAATTTTATGAGGTCTCATTTGTCAATTCCTGATCTTAGAGAATAAGCCAATAGTGGTCTGTTCAGGAAATTTTCACATGTGTGCCCATATCTTCAAGGCTCTTCCCCACTTTCTCTTGTATTAAATTCACTATATCTGGTTTTATGTGGAGGTAATTGATCTACTGGGACTTGAGCTTTGTACAGGGAGATAAGAATGGATCACTTACCATTCTTCTACATGCTGATCTCCAGTTGAACCAGCTCCATTTGTTGAAAATGCTTCCCTTACCCCACCCCCCTGTTGGATGGTTTTATCTCCTTTGTCAAAGATCAAATGACCATATATGTGTGGGTTCATTTTTGGGTCTTCAATTCTATTTCATTGATCTATTTGCCTGTCTCTGTACCAATACCATGCAGGGTATTTTTGTTTATTTGTTTGTTTTTGTATTTTGTTGTTGTTTATAATTTTTCTTAGATATTTTCTTCAACTACTGTGATGGTTTGTATATCCTTGGACCAGAAAGTAGCACCATCTGAAGGTGTGGCCTTGTTGGAATAGGTGTGACCTGGTTGGAATGGGTGTGTCACTGTGGGTGTGGGTATAAGATCCTCACCCTAGTTGCCTGGAGGTCAGTCTTCCACTAGCAGCCTTTGGATGAAGACATAGAACTCTCAGCTCCTCCTGTGCCATGCCTGCCTGGATACTGCCATGTTCCCACCTTGATGATAATGGACTGAACCTCTGAACCTGTAAGCCAGCCCCAATTAAATGTTGTTTTTTCATAAGACTTGCCTTGGTCATGGTGTCTGTTCACAGCAGTAAAACCCTAACTAATACAACTACGTTTCAAATGATACCCCAAAAGTCCCCTAAACCCTCCCCCCACCCTTCTCCCCTACACACTTGCTCCCATTCTGTGGCCCTGGTGTTCCCTTGTAGTGGGCATATAAAGTTTGCTATACCCAGAGTCCTCTTTTCCCAATGATGGCCTAGTAGGCCAACTTCTGTTACATATGCAGTCTATGACATTTTATTGGGGAATTGAACCCTTTGATGTTAAGAGGAATCAAAGAAAAGTAATTGTTGCTTCTTGTCATTTTTGTTGTTAAAGTTGGGAATCTGTTCTTGTGGCTGTCTTCTTTTAGTTTTGTTAAAAGTTTACTTTCTTGCTTTTTCTAGGGCGTTGTTTCCATCTTTGTGTTGGTGTTTTCCCTTTATTATTCTTTGAAGGCCTGGATTCGTGGAAAGATAATATGTGAATTTGGTTTTGTCATAGAATACTTCGGTTTCTCCATGTATGGTAATTGAGAGTTTTGCTGGATATAGTACTCTGGGCTGGCATTTTTATTCTCTTAGTGTCTGTATAACATCTGTCCAGGATCTTCTGACTTTCATAGTGTCTGGTGAGAAGTCTGGAGTAATTTTAATAGACCTGCCTTTATATGTTACTTGACCTTTTTCCCTTATTGCTTTTAATATTCTATCTTTATTTAGTGCATTTGTTGTTCTGATTATTATTTGTCGGGAGGAATTTCTTTTCTGGTCCAGTCTATTTGGAGTTCTGCAGGCTTCTTGTATGTTCATAGGCATCTCTTTCTTTAGGTATGGGAAGTTTTCTTTTATAATATTGTTGAAGATTGTTGCTGGCCCTTTAAATTGAAAATCTTCATTCTCATCTCCTCCTATTATCTGTAGGTTTGTTCTTCTCATTTTGTCCTGAATTTCCTGGACGTTTTGAGTTAGGATCTTTTTGCATTTTGCATTTTCTTTGATTGTTGTGTCCATGTTCCCTATGGAATCTTCTGCACCTGAGGTTGTCTTTTCCATCTCTTGTATTCTGTTGCTATGCTCACATCTATGGTTCCTGATTTCTTTTCTAAGGTTTCTATCTCCAGAGTTGTCTCCCTTTGGGTTTTCTTCATTGTTTCTACTTCCATTTTTAGATCTTGTATGGTTTTGTTCAATTCTGTCATGTTACCTCCTTCCAGCCTAGCAAGGCTGGCTGTGACCATCTGTTGCTTAAGCGGAGCCACCTGCTGTGCTGCCCCTTTGATGTGGCACTACTTGCCTGAGGCCTGACCTTCCTGAGGCCAAACCAGTTCTCTTCCAAGAATTTTCCAGAGTTAGCAGGGAACTGTGATCTTCATGAGTTCCCACTAAAAGGCTGACCTATCTACTTCAAAGGAACTTTACATGCCTAGAGATGGGCCTCCCCTCTTCTTTATAAAGCGTGTTTGCTAACATTATAATTGAACCTTGATCAAAATGACTGTCTTGGTTTCATCTTTCTCTTGTGCCGCCTAGCTCCCTCTTCTCTTCCAGATTCCAAGATGCTTTCTCAGAACAGAACCCAGACATGTGATTCGCTGGCCAGACACAACACCGTCACCTGTTTGGTTGTGTTTTCTTGATATTTTTAAGGGATTTTAGTGTTTCTTCTAACTGTTTAGCAGTGTTTGCCTGTAGTTCTTTAAGGACTTCTACCTGTTTACCAGTGTTCTCCTGTATATCGTTGAGGGATTTTTGTGTTTCCTCTTTTAAGGCTTCTACTTATTTAGCAGTATTCTCCTGGATTTCTTTAAATGTGTTATTAATACCCTTCTTAAAATCTTCTACCACTATCACGAGATATGATTTTAAATCTGTATCTTGCTTTTCAGGTGTGTTGGGGTACCCAGGACTCATTGTGGTGGGCATACTGGGTTCTGATGATGCCCAGTGTTCTTGGTTTCTGTTAGTAAGATTCTTATGTTTGCCTTTCGACATCTGGAAATCTCTGGTTTGAGCTCAATCCTTCTGTGATTCTGTTAGCCTGTCAGCACTCATGGGAGTCCAGCTCTTACCTGAGTTCCAGTGGTCAGAGCATGCTCTGCAGGCAAGCTCTCCTCTTGCAGGGCAGGTGTCCAGCAGTCTGGAGCTCTGATCCACCTCCTGAGTTCTGGGGTCAGAACCTTCCCTGTAGGCCGACTCTCCTCTGATAAGGAATGTGCCCAGGGGTCTGGGTCTTAGCTCTGCCTCCTGGCTGATAATGAAGGCAGGGTGATACCCTGACCAAGAAGCTCTGTTGCTTCTACTGCCCACATGCTTTCAGGTGATCAGGAGGTTCTGGGTGTACTAGGGGTCCTGTGGCGTGGAGAGTACTCTGGTCCTAGAAGCCCTCTGCTGGTTTCATGCAGAAGATGGTGGGTCTCGCCCCAACCTGAATAGACCCCCAGCCTCTGGTTGGGCGGGGTTCCTTTGTTCCTGTTCCTGCTGGCACAAGACCCTCTACAATTCTTTGGAGCTGTAGATTGCTTTCAGCTGAAAGAACCTAGTGGGGAAATCCCCACCCAATTCCCGATTCAGCGAGCACCCAAGAATCATGAACAGACATCTTGATGTAATTACATGAGGACGTTTAATTATGGAGCTCCGGACCAACATGTATCCAACACAGGAGATAACGGATGTCGGCCACGAGACTTGAAAGTTAGGGGTTTTTATGGGGTAAGGGACTCAGGGGTGTGGAATTCAGCATAGTGACACACTATTGGCTTATTCAAACATTAACAGAAAGAACACAGTGCATCAGGACTTTGTTCCTGTGGGCTGGGGGCTTATCTTTGTTCACATAGCAACCATTTGATGTATTACTTTACCCGGCGTCAAGGGGCAATAGACAGAGGGGAGTTTCTGGCCAGATGGTGTTGACTTAGATAATATAGCCCTGATGGTCCATGCATACCTTTTTATCTTTACAGTCAAGATGTTCTTAGGAACGCCTTAACAACAGCCCGGCTCTGGCATGCCTGGGGGCTGTTCTGCTTTGTTCTTAGTCCCAGGCCGGGGCCTGGGCTCTTAAACTCACAAGTTACAATATTTTATTTTCCTTCACAGCAAGATGGCCATTTTTACTTTTTTAATCCTGCCAATCAATGAGTGTGGGAGATCTTTTCATATTCTGATGTCTTCTTTCATTTCTTTCTTCAGAGGCTTGAAGTTCTTGTCATACAGATCTTTCACTTGTTTGGTTAGAGTCACACTGAGATAGTTTATATTGTTTGTGACTATTGTGAAGGGTATCGTTTCCATAATTTCTTTCTCAACCCATTTATCCTTTGAGTATTGGAAGTATACTGATGTGTTCAAATTAATTTTATATCTGGTCTCTTTGCTCAAGTTTTTAACCAGCTGTAGGAATTCTCTGGTGGAATTTTTGGAATCACTTAAGTATATTATAGTAGCATCTGGAAATAATGATATTTTGAATTATTCCTTGCCAATTTATATCCCTTTGACCTCCTTTGGTTGTATAATTGCTCTAGTTAGAACCTCAAGTTCTTTACCAATCCCACACCTAATGGAGGGCTAATATTAAATATTTACAAAGAACTCAAGAAGTTAGACTCCTGAGAACCAAATAACTCTATTAAAAATGGGAAACAGAGCTAAACAACTGAGGAAACTCGAATGGCTGAGAAGCACCTAAAGAAATGTACAACATCCTAAGTCATCAGAGAAAGGCAAATCAAAAAACACTGAGATTCCACTTCACACTAGTCAGAATGGATAAGATCGAAAATTCAGGTGACAGAAGATGCTAACAAGGATGTCGAGAAAGAGGAACACTCCCCAATTGGTTGTGGGATTGCAAGCTGATAAAACCACTCTTCAATCAGTCTGGTAGTTCCTCAGAAAATTGGACATAGTACTATCTGAGGACCTATTTATACTACTCCTTGGCATATACCCAGAAGCTGTTCCAACATGTAATAATGGCACATTCTCCACTATGTTCAAAGCAGCCAATTTTATAATAGCCAGAAGCTGGAAAGAATCCAGATGTCCCTCAACAGAGGAATGGTTACAGAAAATGTGGTACATTTACCCAATGGAAATACTACTCAGCTATTCAAATACTTGCAGGAAAATGGATGGAATTTGAAAATACCATCTTTTTGTTTGATTGTTTGTTTGTTTGTTTGTTTGTTTTGAGACAGGGTTTCTCTGTATAGCCCTGGCTGTCCTGGAACTCACTTTGTAAACCAGGCTGACCTCGAACTCAGAAATCCACCTTCCTCTGCTTCCTGAATGCTGGGATTAAAGGCTTGTGCCACCACGCCCAGATTGAAAATACCATCTTGAGTGAGGTCGTTTAGTCACAAAAGAACACACAGGGTACGCACTCACTGATAAGTGGATATTAGCCAAAAAGTTCAGAATACCCATGATTCAATTTAAAGACCATATGAAGCCCAAGAAGAAGAGAAAACAAAATACTCAGGAGGAAATATGGAGAAAAATTATGGGATCCAGCCCCACCCGAGGATCCATACCATATACACTCAACAAACTAGGATACAATTGTGGATGCTGGGAAGTGCTTGCTGACAGGACCCTGATACAGGTATCTCCTGAGAAGCTCTGCCAGAGCCTGACAAATACAGAGGCAGATGCTTGCAGCCAACCATTGTACTGAGTAGAGGGTCCTGGATGGAGGAGCTGCAAAAGGGACTGAAGGATCTGAGAAGGTTTGCAGCCCTATGGAGGGAGCAACAGTGTCAACTGGCCAGACTCTCCAGACTTCCCTGGGACTGTATCACCAATTGAAGAGTACATAGCTCCAGCTGCATATGTGCAGAGGATGGCATTGTTGGATATCAATAGGAAGAGAGAAGCCCTTGGGAAACCATAGGAATTAAAACAAAAATCATTAGATCCTGCTACAGAACCCTATACTCAACAAAACTGGAAAATCTCAATGAAATGTAACCAAATAAAATGATTAATTAAAAAAACATACAAAAAAAGAATCAAGTGTACATAGACTAACCCTGTTGCTCTGCAGACTTGCATGACTATTATTTTCAAGGTTTTGTCATAATTTGAAGACCAAATGGGAAAAAAAAAAACATTTTATCTAGTATAGTCAAGAAACAAAGCATTTTTTATTTAAATAATTTTCTAAATTTCAGTTTATCTAAAATGTATCCTAGTGAAGCCTTGTGTTACCCAGAAATTTTAGCACACTACTGTAATTCTACATCTCAAGGCACTGAAGCAGGAAGATCACAAGTTTCAGCTTAGCTGGTCTAAATATTAAGACATGATCTCAAACCTTTCCAAATCAATCATGTAAAACTAAAATCAAGAATTTAAAATGTAAATAAACACATAAAAATGGCATAATTTAAAAATATTTCCACTATTAGAAATCACTATATTAACATTTAAAATTCATCCTTACACTTAATTATCAACTACTATATTAAAAAACAATTCTTATTTTAAGATAAAATGTTTTGAACTTTGTGCATTATGATTGATTCTTGGAAACTTTATCTTGGAAATATATATATAATATTTAACACAAGGTTTCCATTTGTATCCTTCACTGTCCTTGAATTCGGTGTGTAGGCCAGACTGGGTTCTAAATCAGAGATTAGCTTTTCTTTGCTTCTGTCATGCTGGAACTAAAGGCATGTGATACTACTGCCTGGTAAAAAATAATTTAACATTATCATTATTCATTAGATTACATTTATTAACTAACAAAACATTTTTCATTTATATGTTAAGTAATGTACCTATTTCCTTCATCCAGTCTCTAGGTATAGTTTAAATGTACCATACTGGGGGGAGGGCATTCTTTAATTGAGAGACATCTAGGTTGTTTACAGGTTCTGGCTGTACATACAAAGCTGCTATGAGCACAGTTGCACAAGTGTCATTGTGATAGAATCAAGCATCCTTTAGGATGCCCAGGAATTGCCTGGATCACTAAGCTAGATCATTTCCACGTTTTCTGTGGAACTGCCATACTAATTTCCAAAGTTGCTGTACAAATTTGGAAAACCAGCAGCAATGGAGGAGTGTTCCCCTTGATTTACATCCTCCACAGCAGGAGCTGTCACTTGTGGTTTTGATCTTAGCCAATTTTGATAGGTGTAAGATGGAATCTCAAGATCATTTAGATTTGTATTTCACTGATGGCTAAGAATGTTGAATGTTTCTTTAAGTGTTTCTCAGCCATTTGAGATTCCTTTGTGGAAAATTCTGTTTAGAACTATACCACATTTTATCTTAAATCATTTGGTTTTGTTTGTTTTGTTTTTCTTTCCTTTTTTTGTTTTTTTTTAATTAGGTATTTTCTTCATTTACATTTCCAGTGCTATCCCAAAAGTCCCCCATACTCCCCCCCCCCCCCCACTTTCTAAACTACCCGCTCCCACTTCTTGGCCCTGGCTTTCCCCTCTACTGAGGCATATAAAGTTTGCAAGACCAATGGGCCTCTCTTTCCACTGATGGCCGACTAGGCCTAGTTTTCTAGTTTCTTGAGTTCTTTACATATTTTGGAAATTAGTCCAAATGTAGAGGTGATAAAAATCTTTTCCCGTTTAGTAAGCTGTCATTTTGTCCTATTATCAATGTCTTTTGACTTTAAAAAGACTTTAATTTCAGGAAGTATCACTTATTAAGTTTTGATCTTAGTGCCTGGGTTACTGATATTCTTTTCTAGAAATATTTCCTGTGGCTATGCATTCAAGGCAATAATGTATTTTTTCTTCTACCAAATTCACTATGTCTAGTTTCATGTTGAGGTCTTTGATCAATTTGGACTTGAATTTTGTGTAAATATGTATCTACTTTCATTCTTCTACATGCCAACTTTCAGTTATACCAGCATCATTTGTTGAACTGCCTTCCTTTTTACGTTGTATAATTCTGGTTGCATTATCAAAAGTCAGGTGTCAATGTTCATGAGGGAAATTGGTCTGAATTACTCTCTTTGTTGAGTATTTGTGTAGTTTGGATATAAGGGTGACTGTGGCTTCATCAAATGAAATTTGTAATTTTCCTTCTGTGTTATTTTGTAGAATAATTTGAGGAATATTGACATTATCTCTACTTTTCAAGTCTGGTAAAATTCTTTTCTAAAAGTCTGTCCCTGTTTTATTTTTTTGCTAAGGAGAGTTTAGTGACTATTTCAGTTTTCCTTAGTGATATAGGTTTATGTAAATTATTCATCTTATCGTGATTTAGCTTTATTAAGTTATGTCTATAGATAAAATTCTTCATTTCTTTTAGATTTTCTAAATTTGTGGAGTGCAGGCTACCGGATTTTGAATTATGACCTATTGATTCTTTGAATTTCCTAAGTGTCTGGTCTTAGTTCCCCCTTTTTATTTCTGATTTTGTTAATTTGGATATTCTCTCTTTCTGACTTAGTTTGGATGAAGGTTTGTCAAGCTTGTTGATTTTCTTATATACCCTTTCTTTGTTTCATTGATTCTTTAAAAATGTTCTTTTGTTTCTATTTTATTCATTCCTTTTCAATAAGTTTTCTTCATTTTATTGTAGAACTTTCAGGTGTATTGTTACAATGATCATCTGTGAGTCTTCTAATTTTTTTTATGTAGGCATTTGATGGTATGGCATTTCTTCTTAATACCACTTTCATTGTGTCCGATTAGCTTGCATATGGTGTGAATTCATTTTATTTGAATTCTAGGAAGTCTTTAATTTTTTTCTTCATTTCTACCTTGACCCAGTAGTCACTTAGTAAATAATTGTTCAGTCTCCATGAGTTTGTAGGCTTTTGTTGTTTCTGTTCTTTTTGAAATACAAATCTTATCTATAGTGGTCTGCTTTGATGGAGGAGCATCCATGTGTTACAGAGAAGGTGTATCCTTTTGTGTTTGAAAACCTATTCTGAAGATATCTGTTAGGTCACTTTGATTCATAAATCTGTTAATTCCAAATTGTTCCTGTTTAGTTTTTGTCTGGATCACCTGTCCATTGGTGAAAATAGGGTGTTGAAGTCCTTCAGAATTAATGCATGGGGCTCAATGTGCTTTGGTAATGTTTATTTTACAAATATGGATGCCCTGTTGTGTGGGTGGGGCATAAATGTTCAGATTTGAGATGCCATTTTGGTAGACATTTTTGTTTGTCAAATATGAAATGTCCTTTCCCATCTCTTTGAATTAAATTTCATTGAAAGTCTACATTGTTATAGTATAATATTGCCTCTACCAACTTGCTTTTGGGATCTATTTGCTTTAAAGGAATTTTCCAGTTATTTACTCTGAGATAAATCCTATCTTTGATGGTGAGGTATGTTTCTTTTGTGCAACAGAAGGACGGATTTTTTTTTAATCCATTCTCTTTACCTGTGTCTTGGATATTGACAGACATTAATGACCAATGAATGACTGTTACTTCCTACTACTTTGTTGGTGTTGTAGTGGCTGTTTGTGACTGTGTGTTTATGCAGGTGTGGAAAGCCATGCCGTGAGCAATCGCGTGCGTGCCACCAAGAGCAATCACCATTATAAGATGGTGCTGGCCTCTGCTGTGCCTAATTAGTAAACAAGCCTTGTATGCAGGTGCGAGAGTGAACTCACTCCTAGTCACTCCCATTTTCGGGGTGTAATAGTGGGGTGATGGGCGGGCAACGAATCAGGAGCTGTCACGCCATATCAGGTGCTGAAACATCACACTGCGGGCTATAAAAGCGGCGCCATTTTCCTGGTTCGGGGTCTTCCTGAAGAAGTAATCAATAAAGCTTTTCCCACGGAAGATTCTGGTTTGTTGCATCTTTCTTGCCAGTCGAGTGGGACGCAATAAGTGGCGCCGAGGAACCCGGGAACTACCATCACACCAGAGCAAGGAAGATCCCTCGTTCACGGGGCGGAACCAGAACCTTGGGACAAAAGGCTCTACAAGGTACGTACAATCTTGAAATTTCTCCAGAGTTAGAAGCCCTTTTGATTGTTTGCATGGTGATTACACTTTTCCTTTCGGTTTTGTTTTGCTTCCACCGCTGGAAATGCTGACTGGTTCTTAGTCGCGGTCAGGCCTGGACAGCGCCTGGACAGCGACCAGTTTCAGTCGTGGTCAGGACTGGACAGCGGCAGTATGGGAATCTCCCACTCTGTATCTAACTTGTATTAGGGACTACTTTCAGTGTACATACAAATGTTCATGCATCAGAAGCCAGTTTCCTTTAACAGTACGTTCAATTTCGGTGAGCTAATAAACACTTCAACTTAAATAATGGCATTGTTAAGGATCAAATTCCACTATTAGTTTTGTTAATACCACTGGCACACACACTGCATATGCATATATGTATTATCCTAAAAGAAAACTCCTCTAAGAATTTCTTTACTTTTTACTATACACCAACTAGTTCATATTTTAGTTTTTTTTTTTTTTTTTTTACAAAGAAAATGCTAAGAAAATTATAATCACATAATTTCAGATTTCTTTACACATAAGATGGAATGGTCCAGCAGCTATGTCCACTGTCACAGACTTCAGTTCCGTTCAATTGATATGTCGCCTCTTGGGACAAACTGAAAGGAGATCTAGTTAGGGAACAGCAGAACAGCAAACTTAAAGCAGGGATCATGCCGTTGTGGAAATTGGTGAAATCATGTTTAACAGATGAGGATTGTCAGCAAATGGTAGAAGCAGGGCAGAAAGTTCTGGACGAAATTCAAGAAAGTCTATCAGAGGAAGAGCTAGGAGAGAGAGTAAAAGTAGAGAGGAAACAAAGTGCACTGAAGAATTTAGGCCTTTCCACAGACCTTGAGTCCGAGGAAAAGAGATATAAAGGAAAGAATGCCTTGGGAGAGATTAGAAAAAGGGATGGAAAGGGAGAGAAGAAGGGAGATCGAGCTGGAGAGGCACATAAGGAAATGAGCCTCTACCCGCCACTGGATGAATTTAAGCAGCTAATTCTTAGTAGCTCAGAATCAAATGAAGGAGTTAGCGCCTCTGAAGAAACGGACTTGGAGGAGGAAGCAGTTCGTTATAAGGGAGAAAGGTACCAGCAAGATAAAAGGCAAGCTACTCAGTCCAGAAAAAGGCAAAAAGCAGCTGGTGAAAGCCAGCTTGTTGCTAGGCCTCTGGACTGTCGGCTTTAGGGTCCTAGTGCACCTCTGCTTTATGTGCAGCGGTAGTGGTCAATTTTTACCTACTCCTCATGTAGGGGTAAATCCTCGAGGCATCAGGCCATTACAGGTCTGGCAAATGGATGTCACTCATATTTCGTCCTTTGGGAGAAATCAATATTTACATGTTTCTATTGACAACTGCTCTGGTGTAATGTTTGCCACACCTTTAACAGGTGAAAAAGCCTCTCATGTTATACAGCACTGCCTAGAAGCATGGAGTGCTTGGGGCAAGCCCACAATTCTTAAAATGGATAATGGGCCAGCATATACTTCTACTCAATTTCAACAATTTTGTCATCAAATGAATGTCACTCACCTGACTGGCCTTCCTTATAATCCTCAAGGACAAGGCATTGTGGAACGTGCCCACCACACACTCAAATCTTATCTTATAAAACAAAAAGGGGGAGTTGATTATACTCTGCCCTCAGTGCCAAGAGTAGTGGTATCTATGGCACTCTTTACACTTAATTTTTTGAATCTCAATGAGCAGGGAAGTTCTGCAGCTGAGCGACATAACTCAGACCATGATAGACCAAAAGAAATGGTCAAATGGAAGGATGTTTTAACTGGTCTGTGGAAAGGCCCAGATCCTATCTTAATCAGATCCTGGGGAGCTGTTTGTGTTTTTCCACAGAGTGAAGACAACCCATTTTGGCTGCCAGAACGACTCACCCGCAGGATATTCATCAAGGATGGTGCAGAAGATGCTGACCTCCCGAGGACTGTTCCTGATCCTGACAATGCTGAACTTGTCTCAGGTTCCTAGTATAATGGGCGAACAGAGATGGGCTATTCTCTCAACTTTCCCTAAACCAATGCCAGTTCGCCATGATGCTATAGTTTTTCCAAAATTCTTTACTACTAATAAAACAGTGGATTTGCCATATTTACCCTATGATCCCACCGGAGCACCATTAGGAGAAAAATCACTCTTTACTAGAACAGGGTTCTTTATGTTTTCAAATTAATGGACCAGGAAATTGTATCAACTTCACAGCCCGAGCTTTGGGGAAGTTTAATGAGCATCGAGGAGGTTGAGTGAGCACAACCCAAGATACTTCCAATGTAGATATAACCTTTACAAATCGGACCTTTTGGCAGGAGGTAATTTGGGTTAATGGTACATTTCTACCACCTAACTTTTCAGACAAAGAACTTCCACATCAACCAAAAATAGCCCCTCATTGTAGCTTGGAAGATGAAGGGCTGATCCTGCCTTGGTCTGATTGTCAATCCTCCATCACTCGTTGGGCAGATCAGAGTAAAACTTTTTTCCTTTTTTCCTAACATGGTAGATGACCCAGAGAAGGAATTTGTTATGAAAAAGGGACTTTTCATACAGGACTTTAGAATGCATCCCTTTCACAAGTGGGTGCTTTGTGGAGTCAATTGCAGTTGTACAGAACTCAATCCTTTTATTTTTATCCAGGGAGGAGCAGCTGCAAAGGCTTCTTTTACTGGCATCTCAAGATTTGCTCAGTATTGGGGAATACATGATGCCTCCCAGGACTCTTATGGATATACTAATACCAGTGTAGGGATCACTGGGTTCAATAAAACTTTGGTAAGCCAGATTAATTATCCATCTACCCCAGTCTGTGTTTACCTGCCTTTCTTGTTTATTCGTTCAAATGATTCATTTGAAAGCTGTTCTAATGATTCTTGTTGGATTTCTCAATGTTGGGATGTAACAAAGGACACCTGTGCCATGGTGGCACGTATCTCACGTTGGATCCCTGTTCCGGTGGAAACACCCTCAACATCCTCCACCTTATCACTGTTTCGACAAAAGAGAGATTTTGGCATTACTGCTGCCGTGATCATAGCAATTTCAGCCAGTGCAGCTGCTGTTACAGCTGCAGGGTACGCTATGGTTAGTACGGTTCAATCATGCACAAAATTAAATCAGCTTTCAGCAGATCTGGCTGATGCCATCACTGTCCAAACTTCTGCTAGTACCAAGTTAAAGGGAGGGCTGATGATTTTGAATCAGTGCCTTGACCTGGCGGAGGAACAGATAGGTGTTCTATACCAGATGGCCCAGTTGGGTTGTGAAAGAAAACTGGAAGCTCTGTGCATTACCAGTGTCCAATATGAAAATTTTACTTATGCAGCGAATCTTCTAGACAGCTTTCTTTATATCTTGCAGGAAATTGGTCTGAAAGATTCGATGAGACCCTTGAGGCCCTGAGAGCGGCCGTTCTAAAGATCAACTCGACTGGAGTGGACCTGTCATTGACAGAGGGCCTCTCCTCATGGATTTCATCTCCATTTTCTTATTTTAAGGAATGGGTGGGGGTGGGTTTATTTGGTGTTGCCACCTGCTGTGGACTTGTGGTCATGCTCTGGTTGGTTTGCAAACTCAGAACCCAACAAACAAATGACAAGGTTGTGATAACTCAAGCACTTGCTGCCATCGAGCAAGGGGCCTCCCCCAAAATCTGGCTATCTATGCTCAAAAATTAGTTGACATTGGTGGCTGGCCTCTTGTATAGAGTTCGCCCTAGGTCATTTAGTAGTTACTGTCACATAGCACTGTGGTATCCAGGGACGGGCAACTTTCCTCATGCACAGATCAATCTAAGACATGGGGCCCGGTGGCAATAGGGTTACCCTATGACAGGAAAGGCTGTGACATTGGAGGAACGACCTAAGACAGGAGCCACATAGGATGGGCATAATTACACAGGCCTAGACCAGCCTCAAATTTTAATAAAATAAAAAGGGGGAGATGTGGAGAGCCGTGCTGCGAGCAATCGCCATTATAAGATGGCACTGATCTCTGCTGTGCCTAACTAGTAAACAAGCCTTGTAAGCAGGTGCGAGAGTGAACTCACTTCTAGTCACTCCCATTCTCAGGGTGTAATAGTGGGGTGATGGGCGAGCAACGAATCAGGAGCTGTCATGCCATATCAGGTGCTGAAATGTCATGCTTGCGGGCTATAAAGGCAGCGCCATTTTCCCGGTTCGGGGTCTTCCTGAAGAAGTAAGCAGTAAAGCTTTTGCCACGGAAGATTCCAGGTGGTTGCGTCTTTCTTGCCGGTCGAGTGGGACACAATATGTAGGTGTATATACTTCCCTTCCTTTGGTTTTGCTCTTCTGCCATTATTTAAGTCTTGTGTTCTCATGACTGTAGCCTCAATGGGATAGAATTTTCCTTCTAGTACTTTCTGTACTCAGATATTGTTTAACTGGAATTTTATATAAAATATCTTATTTTTTTCCATTTCATGATGTAAAGTTGGGCTGGTTATAGTCGTCTAGGCTGGGAACAGTGGTCTTTCAAATATGCAAGACAACTGTCCAGGCCCACCTACCTTTTAGAGTATCTGTTGAGTACTTGGGTATAATTCTAATAGATGTGCCTCTATAAGTATATTGGCCTTTTTTTCCTTTCAGGTTTTAATACTCTTTCTTTGTCCTATATATTTACCTTTTCATTTAATATGCAGCAGGTAGACTTTTGTTCTGGTTCAATCTATTTTGTGTTCTATAATCTTCATATATTTTTTTATAAGCATAGCCTTCTTATGTTTCAGAAAATTTTTCTGCATAATTTTGTTAAAAATATATACTGGGTCTTTGAGCTGGGATTCTTCTACTTTTTCTTTCTATTGTTCTTAGGGTTTTTTTTTTGTTTTTTTGTTTTGTTTTGTTTTGTTTTTTTGTTTTTTTTGTTTTTTTCATAGTGTCTCAGATTTCCTGGTTGTTTTCTGTCAGATTTTTTTTTTTTTTTTTAGATTTAACATTTCTTTGACCACTATATATTCAATGCCTAAAGTTTACTCTTCCATCTCTTGATTTCTGTTGATGATGTTTCTATCAATCATTGCAGTTTGCTTATCTAGATTTTCCATCTCCATGATATCTTCAGCTTGCATTTTCTTTATTGTTTCTATTTTATTTCCAGCACTCAAAAAATTTTCATTTACTTTCTTCACCTTTTCATCTTGAGTTTCTTTAAGGGATTTATTAATTTCCTTTTCTTTTTCTCTTTGTGTTTTCTTAGATTTCTCTAAGGGATTTGTTCACTTCCTCCAATGTCTTGTTTATTATTTCCTGTATTGCACTCCAGAATTTATTCCTCTTGAAGGACTTCTATCATCCTCATAAAATTGATTTTAAGGTCCTTTCTTATGCTTCAGCTATGTTAAAATATTCAGAGTTTGCCATAGAAGGATAGCTGAGCTCTCTGTTAATGTCATATTGCCTTAGCTATTGCTGATTCTGTTCTATTACTGGTTTCTAAGCTTCTGAGTTTGGGGCAATTATAGGTTTAGGTGTTGACTTTTGACTTTATCTTTGTTGGATTGATTTTTATCCCTTGGTCAGCTACATGTAAAACTTACAGCAGAGCTTGGCAATGTAAGACTAGTTCATGTGCTACTAATTTTTAAGGAATGAAGAGGTCATAGAGAGCAGCTGAAGCCAGCAACTATATGGTAGGATTGGAGTTCCTATGGAAAGTTCTTTAGAGGTCATTGTTTAAAGTGAATACTTTGTTGAATTGAGGATATTGGAGATGCCAGGACTACAAGTATGCAATTGAACTAGGATAAGAAAGAAACTGAGTATATCACATATACAAAAGCAGGAGATGTGTGGCTGTGCAAGCCTGTGAGGAGCCTGAAGGCATTATTAGTGAGTGAGTTCCAGTCACACTTAGGAAGAGATACTCAATAAGAGATTATCTATATTGGGTTAGTCTCTGGGTATATTTCTTAGATGATGTGGGAAAGCCAAACCCTGCTTGTTCCACACAATTCCCTAGGGTTCTGAAATAGTATAAGAATGGAGAAGTCAAGTTGGATATAGGCAAACAAGTGAGTATGAATGCATTCTTCCTTGTTGCCCTCTGTTATAGATATGACTTGATTAGCTACTTGAAGTACCTTTTGTTTTGTTTGTGTTTTTGTTTTTTGTTCTGTTTTTTTGTTTGTTTGTTTGCTTGTTTGTTTTTGGTTTTTTGAGACAGGGTTTCTCTGTATAGCCCCAGCTGTCCTGGAACTCACTTTGTAGACCAGGCGGGCCTCAAACTCAGAAATCTGCCTGCCTCTACCTCCTGGGTGCTGGGATTAAAGGTGTGTGCCACCATGCCCAGCACTAAAATACCTTTCTTAAATTATAAAGTGAAATAAACTCATTTTCCTTAGGTTGTTTGATGTCAGGGTATTTTATCATACTATAAAAAGTGAAACTCAGACACATGTCAGGCTACAAATTTTGCTGGGATAATCTTGAGCAGGTAACCACAACTTCTGATGGTGGTGACCATACACCATGTCAAAAAAAGTAATTCACAGCATTTCAACTGATCCTTCAGCTAGCACATTCATTCTATCTCTCCTTCTATTACATTCATTATGTGTTGGATAGGTGTCTGATAAAGATGTCCCACTTAGGGTTCAGTACTCAAAGCATGATATTCGTAGCACATTAACCAACTAAGAGACCCTGTAGAAATTGCAGTGTACTTCAAACAGACACTTCTATGATCAAAGTTGAGAAAAAGTCCAGATGTATGAATATAAACATAAATAGCCAAAAATAAAGATTGAAAAAAATAAAATCTAAGCAAACATATAATAGATATTACCTCACTAAGATCTTTGGTCTATACAGCCATGAATCTTTGAATATGTTTGTAGCACCAAAATGAATATTCCTTGTGTAAATAAATGAAAATCCAATTAGAAAGCTATTTGTCAAACTCTTGAAGTCAGTTCATGATTCATGTTTGGCCATACCTTTCCTGGCAGATGATATTTTTGCAGGCACAGTCCAGTGTTGGGTAACATTGTTGATATATCTTGTCTTTTTCTAGTCTGTGTAGAATCTTCAAACACTATGATAGATAGATAGCAATCTATCTGAGAAAACTAAGAAAGTTTCCCAGTCAATTTGAGATTCATTTCTATATGTCCTGTAGTCAAAGTGTGAGGTGCCTTCAGAAATATGACTTAATTTACATAAAGATTTTCTGTGACTGAGGCTTAAAACCAGAACACTCATAACAGTGTTAGTTTGCTTCTTCTTCTTGCTATGATAAAACATTGAGCAAATCAGCCCAGGAAAGGAAAGTGTTCATGAGGCTTATACTTCCACATCATAGTCCTTCATTAAAGCAGGACAAGTCAGGAACAAAGAAAAATTAAGGAGAAATGCTACTTACTGACGTGTGCTTTATTACTTGTTCAGCTTGTTTTCCAAAACAACCCAGGACTAAGGACTTGGAAGTGGTACCACCCACAGTGAACTATACCCCCACAGAGCAATCATAAATGAAGAAAATGAATCCTAGACATACACACACTCCAGTTTAATAGGGAAATAACCATACTTGGTATTAGCTCTCTCTATCTAACTCTGATTTGTATCAAGTTGACAAAAACTTGCTAGCAAAGTTTCATGGCTAAAATTTTATAAGATAAAGCCCTCAAAGTGTTTGTGGTTTTTGAAATTTGTTCTAGGACAAATGATATTATATACTGTAAAATTTGCTATTGTGGTTTCTGATTCATTGAAATTATGCTATTTTTTCCAGGTGAGTTTCTTAGTGCATGTGGTATTGATGTATTTTACAATTACTCTGGCCCACTAGATATACTATTTCTTTGAAATTTTAATAAAAAATCATTTTGTAATACTACTGCAATATGTTTTTAAAATTAACTTACTACTTTCCAGGTTTTAAGTAAATTTACAGCAGATAATATATTCCTCTACAAATAAAAAGTACATTAGTGTAAGACAAGTAGCTAAGTGATTATAAAAATATTCAAATAATGAATTAGTGAAGCAGTGGTTACAGAATTAAGTAAAATATTTTTATTCTAGAACTTTAGTCAATAAATCATTAAGAAGGAAATACTTAACAAATCTAAATAAACCAATTTTTTCCATTAGTAGTAGGACTTCTTTTTATTTGTTTATTTAAGCACTAGTCTCCATAATTTGTATGCAATTTGAAGAAATGAAAATAAACTGCATTTTTGTGTGGAATAAAATACTCCTTGAAAAATAAATTTAATGCTACAATTCACAAAAGAGCAATTATGAATATAATAATTTGAAGATTGAGAACATCTGTAGGCAAATTTTTTATTAGTTATCCATGAACACATATAGTTCAATCACAATGATATCAGCATGTGTATTTTTGGACACACATGCTACATTTGTACATACATACACACAAACTCAGGCATACACACAAGTATAAAACTTAAAACATAATTTCATTAGGCCATCTTAATTTAGTGTATGTGTGCTCTGTGTGTGTTGAATATTTTATAGTCTTAACTGAGGGTTAATACTCTCAAACCTCTGTTGGTTAATGTTCCAAACCTGGTGTGGCTCTTCTGGGGACAGAGTGACATAGTTCCTCCCCCTGGACAGGGTCCTGGTGTGAGCTGATATAAGTGTACATGGCTGTTTTTGAGCATAAGATTTGTTTGTGTAATAATGTACATATTTCCTAAATCCATAGCAGTGGACTTAAAGTTAATGATTCCATGATAATTAAATGCAGTACAAGTCCCGAAGTTGTGATGTGACTATGTCTCAGCTAAATGGTAAATAGTGAGACCTTCAGGACAGCCCTTAAGGCTATGTGAAAGAGCTCTAGCTACATAAGTTCAAAAATATATAATTTCTTAATATGCTGATAATAAGGATGCAATATGAATTATGAGGGGCTTCACAGATCTAATGGAACAAAGGCTGCACTAATGAGCTAGCTTGTCAGAAATATACAAAGGCAGATAGATTCCAGACTTCAGGGTCAACCTAGACAGAGCAAGGCTCAAGGTTAGGCTCAGGTGCAGTGGAAATGATAATTTCAGGGCAGGGTCCCACCCAACTAGTTTATAGGTCTGTGCTTAACATAGGGATATAGATCTCTGAATTCTTTTGCAATGTTAAGAAAAAGAATGTATACTTGTCATCTCCCTCCAAGGGCTAGGGTCATGGGATTCAGATTCTTAAGATAAGCTTAAAAAATGCTGGAATAAATGACTGGATTTATGTGTAAAATAAAAGACTGGACCTGTGTTCTGTAGGAGATGAGCCAGATAATTTTTTAAGAGAAAAAGAGAGACTGGCTTGGAGAAGTGACACACATATTAGCAAGGAGGACATGGTCAGAAAAGTTTCTTAGAATAACCAGCAAGCAGAATATGGACAGAAATATCCAGAAGTAAAGCAGAATATAGAGAGGCAGACTGGAAAAGCTGTATCAAGGAAATCACAGGTTGTCAACTTGGACCCACAGTTTGATTTCAAGTCATTCTTTTCACCGTTCCCAGACACCCCTTCTCTCAGAACCCATTTCCAAGCCAAAGCTGGTGCTTGGCATTAATGGATTAAAAAAAAAAACGATTTTTTTATTTGTGGTCAATTATGCTACTATAATTTATTAATCATTTAGTATTTAGTTTGCTTAATATTAGTTTTAGTATTGTTTGTGATCCATGTATTGTTTGATAATTTAAACAATTTTCCTTTTAGTGAAAATAGATTTCTTCTCATCCTGATTACAGTTTCCTTTCCTTACCAGTTACTTACTGCACATCTGAATTCACTCTCTTCTCTCACTAGAAAGTAATCAGTCTTTTAGGGTATACTAATAAATAATAGACTAAGACAAAAGTGACAAATTACATTGGAATGAACAGAGAGACAAAAAAGAGCCCAAGAGAAGGCACTAGAAACAAAGCTTGGACTGTGCTGTGTTAGTTTAGAGAGTTTTGTTGTCTTAGTATTATCCGTTCCCTCAGGCTGTTATATTATTTCTGTTTAATTTTTCTACAAGGTGTCCTGAAACTTGAGGGTCAAGATTTGAGGTAGGCATCTCATTTAGTGTTGAGTGTTCTAAGGTATCTTATTTTTGGCATATTGTCTGGCTAGATTTCTGTATCTGTTCTCATCTGCTGCTGGAGGAAGCTTCTCTAATGATGGCAAAGCATTACACTTATCTATGAATATAGCAGAATGTCATTAAAAATCATTTTATTATCACTTTTTGTTTTTCTCAAAACAGTTTTACTTGATTTTACCATAGGTTCTTAGACTATCTAGTCTAAGGCTCTACTTGTTATTGAAGTACCATAAGATATGAGTCCCATCTCCTGAAGTGGACCTTATGTCAAATCATCAATTGGTTGGTTGCTTTGACAAGTTTGTGCCCCCATTGTACTAGCATATCTTGCCTGGAGGCTAGTATT
Source organism: Mus musculus (assembly GCF_000001635.26). NCBI lineage: Eukaryota > Metazoa > Chordata > Mammalia > Rodentia > Muridae > Mus > Mus musculus. Next base: position 79,362,902 of record NC_000070.6, on the reverse strand, counting down.
ATAGACCCAAGGTTTTATGGAATGGATTGATGTTTACATTTCCCCTTTAGTGGCTGTAGCCTCCCTCAGCCCTGAAGTAGCTAATCCAGACTTTGACCTTGTTGCCAATGAGAAGGAAATTACCTAAAGTGGAGCCTTCCATTCTAGATGGCTCTTTTGTTCTGCCACCAGCCACTGCTCTCTCCAAGACACTGCTACCCGCTGAGAAGCTTTTGAGATTTTCCAGAAGAACATCCTATTCTGCACATAGCCTACAGGCTGGCTCCAGACACCAAGAATGGACTGGCGGGGGATGGGCCTTCCCCCCTTTTATAAGCACACTCATAGTAAACGGAGGGCCTTGAACAGAATCAAGTCTTGGCTCCATTAACCTCTCGCCTTTCAGTCTCATTCAGCCCCAGCCTGCCTCCCTGGTATACCCGGTCCTTGTAAGCTGCAGGCCTGCATGCAACAAGTAGCCTGAAGAGTACTTTCCTATAACAGTGACAATAGACTATAAGGATGAAAACTCTAGATATGTATCAGCTCAGTGTTCGTATGCTCGAGGAGTTGTGTAGATGTTGTTCAAGAAGTAGAGCTCTGCTGACAGTTTGTTAAGAGCAACCTATACTCTTGGCAAAATCATAGGTTGCTTGCAGACTGCCATTGGATCTCTTTGAACAACTCAATTGTACTAAATCATACATTTATCGGTTTCAGTCAGATAAATAAACACACACACATAAACACACAGACACATGCACACGCACACACATATATCCATATACATATGGATATATGTGTGTGTATGTATACAGTTGTGATATATACAGTAGAAGTTTTCATATATAAAGAGGAAGTTTCCATATATAGGATTTGTACCAGATTTCCATACTACCTGTCAAATGGCCCTTAAATTTAGCTGTCATTCCACTTATTTTCTCCATTGTCCCTCTTTTTTCTCTTCTTCCTGATTTTATACTCCTATTCCAGTATGACATTGATCGCTATTTACTTCCCTTTTCTAATGATATCTGTCTTGTCTAGTATATTACTCCATACTTAAATTATAAATTTCTGCTATTATAACATTGACTCAAAATCTGACGTCCACATATATGTGAATATATAGCACATTTTTCTTTGGGGGTCTCGACTGAACAAGTGCCCTTGTGGTAGGGCAAGACGTCATGAGGATGATTGATTCCCATTTTCCTGAGGAACTACTAGACTGATATCCACAGTGGCCATAAATATTTGCACTCTCTGCAATAACCAATGGATGTTCTTACTCCCCATCCTTGCTAGCATATGCTGTCACCTACTTTATGGATATTGGCCATTCTGACTGCTGCAGATGAACTCTCAAAGTAGATTTCATTTCTATATCCCTGATGACTAGGAATATTGAGCATTTTTTTAAGACTTCTCAGCCACTTGAGTTTCCTCATTTGAGGATTTTCTGTTTAGACGAATACAACATTTTTAATTGGTCTTCTTCATATCCAGAGTGTTTAGTTATTTATATATTTTGGCTATTCATCCTATACTGGTTTTGAAGCTGGTTAAGTTTTTCTCTGTTCCCTAAGTTTCTGGTCTTTAATTTCAAAAATGAAATAAAAGTAAACTTCCCTAACTTGATTCTGAATATTTTAAAATATTTCACAAGTGTATTTCAAGATGTAACAGATTTCAAACAGATAAACAAATAAGAAAACACCAAGAAATATAAATGCCATAGAATATTTGTACTGAAGAATTATAACTGTGCTGTTCTGAAATCATGTATTTTATATGCCTTTGGAATTGTTGGATGGTAGAAATAGGGTAGTCTTGTAGTCTAGTGGAGATTTAGAATCCAGTAAGAAGGTTATGAAGAAATATTCATTGGTTAAGACCACTTGTTGCTTTTACAAAAGATACTGGTTCTTTTCCCACTCTCTGTATCTCCAGGTCCAGGTGATCCAGTGCCCCTTTTTTGGCATCAACAAGTATATACACCCACGTAACACACACACACACACACACACACACACACACACACACACACACTTAAAATAAATTAATGTATGATTTCTATTAGAACAAGTCAATTTAGTGAAGATTGGGAGAACAACAACTCAAGAAAATGTTAACACTGAAAAACAGCCTAATTTTCCTTCCAAAATTATAGACACCATGATAGAATACTGTTTACTGAATGACTTGTTCTCCATGGCTTTCTCAGCCTGCTTTCTTTTTTTCTTTTTTTTTTTTTTCTCAGCCTGCTTTCTGATACAACTCAGGATCATCTACCCTGGAAGAGAACACTGAGAATGAGCTGGGTTATCCCACATCGAGGAACTATTAGCAGTCTGAGATCATCAGGTAGAAGAACCCTCTGCTAAGCCCAATGACCTAAGTTCAAATTCTAGGACCTTTGTTTCAGCAGAGAAATAGTTCACTCAAGTTGTCCTCTGACAGTCTCATAAATGCTGTGACGTGTGTGTGTGATGTGATGCTCCCTTACCCATTTATTAAAATGGAGAAACACATGTTCATAAATCTTTGGTCTGTTCCTGTGATTGGAAGAGAGGGGAGGAGAAGAGAATGGAGGTCAGAAGATACACAATCAGGAGCTGAAGTTAGGGAAAGGGGGGACTCACACATATACATTTTTTTTGTTGTTTTTACATATGCACAGGAACCTTAGGCCATGTCTCTGGAGCCTCCATCTAAAAAAAAAGATTGTCAATGATTTTGGAAACACATACTTTTAATCCAAGCACCAAGGAGATATAGGTGAATGTATCTGCATTAGAGGCAAGCCTGTTCTACAAAGTTCCAGGACAGTCAGGGCTACATAGTGAGACCCTGACTCAAAAAGTTAAAACAACAGTAACAAAGTAAATAAATAAATAAATAAATAAATAAATAGGACAAAGAAAATCCTCATGGACCTGTCCATTGGTCTGTATAGGTGAGACTACATAAGACAATGAAAAAAAGAAAGAAAGAAACAAACAAACAAAAAAAAAAGACTAAAAGAAAAAAAAGGCAGAGACAGAGACACAGAGACAAACAGGGGAGAGAGAAGAGAGAGAGAGAGAGAGAGAGAGAGAGAGAGAAGGAGGAAGGGAGGAATGAAGGGAAGAAAAAGGAAGATAAGTAAAATCAGAATTCCTAAACATATAATCTAAACTAAAATTACAAATCAAATTAACATCATAGGATTCAGGATTATTATAGAAAATTCAATTAATTTCCTATACATTAGTAAACTGGACCTGAATTTTTATTTTACAGGCATATTAACACTTTACATAAATTAATGTGTTAATATAAAACAGCATATGATTTATTTGTATAAAACTGTGAAAGTAATATAATGAATAGGTATACATTTAAAAATATTAGACTCATGCTGAAGACTTAACTCTCTACAAAAATACTATTTACTGTTATCTCTATAGAAAAAGTAAAAACAAGTATGTTGACCATAATATTTTATAGATCATATCTTCTTAAGCATACACGGATATACAGTAAAAACAAGCACCAGACAGGGAAAACTGAGGAATTTATATGACATCATTGTGCAACATAATTTGTCAAACCACACTAAGAAAGAATTGTGTTGGCAAGAAAATATTCACACAACTACACACAAAACATTACCTTCTTAGAAATGTAGAAACACAAATGTGGCATCCAGTGTACATTAGGTCCTGCAACCCTGACTTAGGGGAGCAAAGGAATGAAGAAATGATACACCTATACTATAGCTGGGATCAGATTGAGTTCTGCTCACCTTCCAACGAAGACCCTCAGCTTGAGGTATATGTAAGAGACTAGTCTCTGGCTTCCAATATCCAGGAGAAGAAAGGGGCAGTTGCTAGTCTATACACAGTGGATTAGTCACTCATTAAGTTTAATACTAGAACTCTGGAGGAAAGCTTTGCCATTACACTATTCCTGAGCCTACATGGATAATCATTTTGCCAATTTCCCTTGTCTTTGTGCCTTAGAGTCCTAAACATGGCCGTGCCAAAGTCAACAATGCATGCTCACTCTGCAGATCTATCACTCAGACATTCATTTGTTCCTTATATCTCTCCTTTTCATACTCCTTAGATGATCAAGATGGATATCCATCCTTAGACCAGGTAGAGTTTGATACAAGGCTCAAAACTAGATTCTAAAGTCAATAAGAAGGATTATAGTATCAAGTATGAATTTCATCTTGTGAAGAAGGACTTAAAGATGATCAAAACATGGTTTGTTATTTCAATAATGTTTGTGCTACTATTGTACCAATAAATACAATAAGTATATCTTGACAGGGCAATCATTATTTTAGTTCTGAGGCCTGAGGTTTAATTTTCTTCTTTGGTAGCACATACACAACCTTCCAGCATTATGAAAGCTAGCATGAGTCTTCCAGGTATGTATCAGTTTAAATATTGCATGTTCTATAAGTCAAGTCTATATACATAAGATTAATAAAAAAGAGAAAACAGATGATGACATTGATGTGGAGAAAGGGAAGCAATTATTTACTGTTAGTTAACAGGAGTGAAATGTGCAGGGTCTTAGTTATGGCTTTTATTACTGTGAAGAAATACCATGACCATAGCACCTCTTATAAAGGAAAATATTTCATTGGGCTTGGCTTACAGTTTCATATACTGACAGTTTCATATACAGTTTCATATACTGACTGGGCTGGTGCTTGTACATAAATACTTTTTTTCAGCATGGAATGGGTCTATATATGAGCATTACATATATATATGTGTGTGTGTGTGTGTGTGTGTGTGTGTGTGTGTGTGTGTGTGTCTGTGTGTGTGTGTCTGTATGTGTGTGTCTCTGTCTGTGTGTGTGTGTAAAGGGGTTTTCTGGGTGACTAAAACCATTAGCTAGATTGTAAAGTATTGTGAACACCTCATTTGTATGAAGAGGCATTCCAGAAATTCCAGGAACTGGCTGGGCAGGTTCTTATCTGGAAAGAGTAAGTTGAACCTGTAGATTTGTGATCTTTTTTCAGGTCAAGAAGGGTGGTCAGGCTTCCCACACAAAGTCAGAGAAGGGGAAGCACTGTTTGCAGTGGAAGTCTTCCATATTGCGCTGAGAACAGAGGAACTATCAGGACATGAAGGCTGTAATCATACTTAGGAGTTTCTCCACAGCATCTCATTAGCCCAAGCCAAATTGCTCCAGCTGCCCTGCCATTCTCTGTGTCATTGTCTTGGTAGACTGTTTTTATAAACTGTCAACAAAAATCAGTCTTTTTTCTCATAAGTTGCTTCTGTCATGAATTAGATTTTTCATAGAAATGAGAATTTTTTAAACTTTATATATATATAATTAATATATACTATAAATAATTATATATAATTAACATGTGATCACATATACACAGAGACACACAAAGCAGAATATATCTAAATGACTTCTGCTTCCAAAACACTTTAAAGGTAAATAGTGTGCTACCAAAGCACATACAAACTGGAGGGAAGAAAATTACACATCTCAAATATGACTAAGAATTACGATTGCTAGGAAAAGAACATCTCTCTAAATTTAGGTTCATCCAGATTGACTGGCCATTAGACTTATTCTCATATCAAAAAAGATGCCTCCAACAAACAGGTCAAGAAGTACAGGCTGACACTCTTCATTATGTCCTGGGCTGTTACTAAGTCTTGGTTCTCTTATCAGAGAAAGCATAATTCTGCTAAGTGGGGAATATGACTCCAGCTATGAACTATTTAAAAAGAAACAAACAAACAAACAAACAAACACCCAACAATAGTGTGTTGCTGGAAATATTAACTTAAAAAAAAAAAAAAAAAAAAAAAAAAAGACCAGCAAGCTTCCTGCACTACTGCTGGGCAACAGCAGGTCACATGTCTCCAGTTGGGTGATCTTAACTTGGTGATCTCTTTGAGCCGGAGCTCCCCAAGTTTCTTGGCAGATCATTGCCACACCAGCCCCACATACTGACCATCCATCCCCGCGTCAGCAGCTATAACACACAGCAATCCAATAGAAACAAAATTCTTGATGATCAGCAGGCTTCCTGCTCTACTGCCAGCAACACTCTGCCCCTTGGGGCTGGCGAGCCATGCACTGATAGACAATCGCTGACCTGTTTTTATCTTGTGGAAACTCTGACTCTGAACTCCGAAATCTGTCTACCCAGCTTGCTAGGTTCCCACTGGTGTGTCCTTACCATGTCAGCCCCGTGCTTCAAAGGCCTTTGTGGTCCGCATCAGGCAAACCCAAGCTTTTCTGCCATACATTTCTCTCTGGAACCCTGTCCAGTTGCCATGAGAAGAAAAACACCACACAAACGTAGCTCAGAACAATGGTAACTCAATCTCTGGGCACAACAACTAAAACCTAATCTTGTAAGCTTTATTAAATTCGATTCCTCCAGTGGCGAAGCATGGCAGATCCGCCATGATACCAGGAAACTCTAGCAGCTCCATCTTGCCCTTATGCTATCTCTATTCCAAAAAGCCTCTAACTCCCTCCTCTTTATTTTCTTCCTCCATCCAACCCTGAAGTCCTGCCTACTTGCCCAGTGATTGGCTCCTTTATTCATTAGGGGATTGGTTCAAAAGAAATCACTTGAGTATCTGACTCACTTCCTTGTCCAAACCCCCTCCCAGGATAACAGAATTAGCATCAAAATACAAACAGCGCCAGGCCCATTTACAAGAGTGGTGTACATAAGAAATAGTTCTGGTAATATTTTCACGATGTGAATCTGCCCAGGTGGCCAAAATTGCAGGCTCCAGTCTCTGTATTTATTGTTCAAAGTGTAACCTGGAACTAGGACCTGAAAGATATTTTAGAATAATGACATGTTTGAAATGTATAAGCCTCTCTAAATAGGTTAACTTTTCTACTAAACGATAATTCCCTTTTGTGCATTAGGCTAAATTAATCTCACACTATTATTAAAGAGTTTTTCCTTTATTAGTCTCTAAGTGCTCATGATAATTTCTCACTAGAAATTCGTATGAACTCAACAACAAAAGAACTCCACGTCTTACCATAGAGATAACTGCTTATTGTCACATTTTCATAATACCCAGGAAATTCAAATAGCCTAGTGTCCATCAATTGTTTGATGACAAATTGATGAAACATTATTTCTTAATATAAACATTAAGACAAAAAATAATTATCTATCCCACAGGGATCTAGGTAGAGCTGAATACAAACATTCTGGTTAAGTAATAGAACAGTAAAAGAAACATCACGTGTTTGATTACATTTGTTGACATTAGCTGAGACATTACACATACATGTATTTAACTCGGAATATGCAGGACAGGAAGTTATCATGGGGCCATAGCAAGTGGCTTTCAAGTGAATGAGGATATAATATCCTGGTAAAAGAGGTAGAAGGTAATAAAGTTTAATTTTGGATGAGAAGGTTAAGAATGGGGTAGAAGAAAACTATGTGGAGAGGTATATAACATTAATGAAATTTTGAAAAATAACACGTAGAAAACTATGATGTAGAGGCTTGCATACATACACACACACACACACACACACACACACACACACACACACACACAAGACACACAAAGCAGTCACTGGAAAGAGTTATATCTTTTGAGTTGTTAGCCAGTGAGTCCCAAAGACCCCTAACCATTACTGGATATGGCCATCATACTTGGTTACCATCCAGAAATTGACAGTAAGAACTTTGATGCTTTTTAATACAATTCATTTTATTAGACATAGAGATGAAATGCATACCTTAACAATCATGTATAAATTTAGAGTTATATTACATGCATTCTTATTTTCTTAAATTTTTTTAAATCTAAATTTAAAACAATATTGAAGCAAGCTATTTTCTTTCATTGCTTTTCATTAATTTATTTATTCAATTTACATCACATCACAGCCCTCTCTCCCTCCTCTCAAGTCAGTGGGACAGGTACAAATTCCTCCACACATTATCCCCTCCACTCTCTTCAAAGAAATGGAAACTCCCTCCCTCCCTTGGGTGCCACCCTATCCTAGAACATCTATTTACAGCAAGACTAGGCACATCCTCTTCTACTGAGGGCCAACCAGGCAGTCTAGTTAGGGGAAGGGGAATCCACTGACAGGCAAGAGAGTGAGCCTCCAATCCAATTGTTAGCAGACCCACATGAAGACCAAGCTGCACATCAGCTACAAATATGTAGTGGGGGCATAGCTCCAGCCACTGCATGCTTTTTGATTGGTAAGTTAGCCTGTGTTAGTTACTATGGGCTCATGTTAGTTGTCCCTTTAGGTCTTCTTGAGACCTCCTTAACCTCTCCAGCTCTCTCAATTCTATGCCTCATCCTTCTACATAACTCCCATAGCAGATTAGTTCTAACTTATTTTCTGAATTATTTTTATGTACATGGGTGTTTTGCAAGTTTCTGCCATTTTTATTCATGCCTCCATGACCAGATATCTTTGCCATTCATCTGTCAGTTATTGGTTTTCCATTTTGACAACCATTACACATATACCATGGTGGAGAAGACAGAGATTTCCCTTTTACTTTTCTAGATATTCATCATGTAAACAGTAGTGTTATGCTGATTTTGTGTTTCCTTCCACACTGTTGGCCATTCCATCTCCTCAACTTTAGGTTGCTACTTTCCATTAGTTTTGGTTCCATCAGTGGTTGATAAATTATCAGTAAACTATGAATTAGTCCAAACATTGTAACCATTCCATTGGGTTGCATGGTACAATAGGTGCCTCCTTTGGGAGAGAGGTGAGTAGATTAAGGATGAGAATTTTAGGCAACTGAGCTATTTTCTCACTACATGAGGTCACAGATACCTTTGCTACCATATCCTAATCTTGAAGGAATTCAAATGTGTATCAGTTCCACAATAATATCTTTTTTTCCCACAGTTAAGCATAAGAAAAACTCTGCCTTCAAACAGATTTAATCCATTATAGTAAAGGTTACCAGTATTACCATAAGTTGGCTGGCAATGACTGAATATAAGGGTCTCCCTGCCTCCTAAAATGTTCAGATCTGTTTCTCAGAAAGATATTATTTATTCACTATGACTCTAGAATTTAGAAAACAATTAACTCATATAGAGCTTTCTAACTCTATTCAAGTTAAATGCATGGGCTACCAGCAGCCTGCTCAAATATTTTATCTTAACTTCCTGTAACTCCAACTCATACAGATTGAAAAGACAGTGTTGAAATGTAATATCCCTTTGAATTTACTTTAAAACATTATGGATGTCTTAACTGTGTTCTTAATTTAAAAATATTAGCCTTTTATTTAAAAAGAATACTCAAAAGCTGATGTCCAAAATGGTGTGGGTCATGTGGCATTTCATTCTACAGTTCAATATTTTAAAATGAAATTAACACACATAATTTAAGAAATTCCAGTTTTTGATTCCTTGTCACTAAGACCATTGGGGTCCACACGAACACAATTCGCAATTAAACAGGGATGGTTTATAAAATGCAAACCCCAAGATTGTGCGCTGGACATTTCTCAAGCCCAGCTTATAAAGGTTAAACTGCAAAAACCTCTGTGAGGTCATACAAACTTGCTGAAAGCATTGCCTTGTTGGTCGCCCAGACTCAAGCCATTTTAGACACAACAGTTCATATCGATCTTTAATTTGATGAATCATACATGAAGTTTATAGTTGTGGAATTTCTTAAAATTAATAAAACTCACAACCTACAGAACATAACAGGGTATATGGGCAGCATCACCCTGATCTGAGTCAAATTATTGTTCTGGGTCAATGTCTTCCAAGCACATTACAGCAACAGTATAAAATAGTTAGCAGCGTGGAACAAAACGGCTATAGCTATGCTGGAGGGCAGGCCTTAACAATCCCCTCTTTGAGTTGTTCGCATGATTTAAAACATTGTCTCAACATTTTCCTTTGAGGCCAGGGGTACCAGTTAAATAAATTTTTATAACAACATCTTTTCAAATTTTATTTTTGCTCTCTCTCTCTCTCTCTCTCTCTCTCTCTCTCTCTCTCTCTCTCTCACACACACACACACACACACATTCTTTATTTGAATAAGTTTATGCTTTTTGAAATTATGTCTGAATGATTCTTGTTGCATGAAGAGAGGGTAGCCCTGTTCTGTTGTATTTTATGACTTCAGGTAATAAATCATGAGAAGTTAAATGTCTAACTTTTTTTCTTTAAATTCTGACAGGTCTTGATCATTAGCTTAAGTATTGAAAATTTTGTTCTTTCTTAATAAATGCTGTTGCTCACATACTGGCAGACTCTGTTATGCACATGCCTACTAGGAGAACTAGTACTGGATCTTTCCTGTCACTCTTGTTTTGGTGTACAAGTTCTAGGTATATTTAGAAGACAGCCAAAGAGAATTTTAAATCTTGAGATTTTGACTGAATTGTAAGCAGCCAGTCCTCTATTATCTTAACAAAACTTCACTGATCAATGTGAAACTTAAGAACTTTGAAATCTTAGTATGACAATAGCATGGGATATGGGTAGAAATATGAAACTTTTTCATTTCTTTATACCTGAAATTATTTTCTCATACCTCTATAACTTGAATTTATACACCTTAAACACTTTCTTAAGTCCTTTATTCTTACACGTCTTTTTAGAGTCTCCAACATTTACAACCTGTGTATACCAACTTTAAATATTTTTTTTCTTCTGGGTTCTCTCCACAGCACTGTAAAAACCAGTGGCTAAAATTGTAAGACTGTAATGGGTGAGAGGGATGCACATGAGTGATGAAAAAGCACTCTGATGGTAAATGTAGGAAGATATGGGTAAAATCTGAGATGACCAACAGTAGATCCTTCTGCAAATTTAGAAATCTTCTGTTTGCAGTGAGGTTTATCCCTGGGCATTGCCCAAATGAGGCTACGTTCTACTGCTGATTTAGTGAAAATTGAAATGTCTTGATATTGAACATGAAGGCTACAGGTGTGACCCTGTGTGTGGTAGGAGCAGTCACAGCAGTCATCAGCCACTCCATTTAGCATTTTCCAATGTCATTGAAAGTAACCACTTTTTCAAAAATTAAATGCATTAAAAGTCTAGTTTCAGTCTCAGTGGGTCTCATGTGTCTGTGATTACCACGGTATGGTCTTCCTAGAGATAGGTGTATCTGTTTCATATAAGCTAAATTTGTTTTTTTTTTTCTATACTTATGTAGAAGGAGAAAACAAATATTTGGATTAAATTTTGCTACTTGGCTTGCAGAACCCCAGATTCTAGTTTTCTGGCCCTTTGTCAAAAAGATTTCCAAAGCCTGATATGGTGCATACTTGTAATTTCAGCACTGAAGAGGATGAGACAGCAGGATCCTCTCTAGACTAGCTGTACTACTGATCTCAAAAAACCAACCAAACAAATAAAATATTCACTTCCTGCTATAAACATTTAAATGGCTACTTGATAGGCTAGTGTGTCTAGTGTCACTGTGATACTCAGTCATTCCATGTCAGTCACTTTTGTTAAAGCTGGTATTAGACCTTTAGACTTCTTCATGTTTCCGTATTCTTACTTTAGTGTTTACTCATGGGTTATTAAGGAGGTTGTGTCAACATTTTTATAACATATATATATATAGTTTTGTAGATGTTCTATATACCATTTATAATTGACTTAAGAATTTGAGACTTCATGGGTAGATATAGTTATTTCTGTTCTTGTATAAAATCGTATAAATAAACTAGACTTAATGACAACTTTTAGACATATTTTTTCTCTCTGAAGTACCTTTCTTTATCTTCTTAAATTATTTTCCTCTTACCATCCAAGTTTTATTTTTTACATATTCTAATTTTTATCACTTGCATTTATCAATATCAAACATTTTCTTAATCCCACAAATATATTTTTAGATCCTCAGACCTTAAATTAATTTTAAATTTTAATTTTTATCTAATTATTTATTGTGAGACACAGATACGTGATTATTGAAACCAGTCATGTAAATGAAGGAATTATGAAAAGTTATATCCTTTTACATGAAGTCTAACTGTAAGACAAACCTGTTGATCTTAATGACAGACCTAGAAATTTTAACTAACTAAGGAATTGACTAATGAGCTAATACAATGGTGGATTACCTTGAGGTAAGGGGCTAGATGCTTGAATTTTTTTTTCTAGCTACTAACCTAAAATTCACTTAGCTGTCAATGTGATCAGAGACCTGAGAAGGATAAATTGCAATCTAGATGGCTATATATAAGATAAAATGATGGAGTGTACAGAGACTAGTCCATATATTATTATTTAGAAAGCTATCCCAGGCTTCATTTTCTCTATAGCACTGATGGCATACACAGTCTTTGGCCATCATGTCCAGAAGAAAGGGCATTTTTTTTTTTTTAGAAACATGGTAGAGATTGACCTCACCTTGTATTAAATTATGTTTGGCAATCAATTCTCAAGTAGTCCTTTCTTTGCCCATAATTCAGGCTGGTCCCTTGGAGCAGGAGAGGCATTAGGGCAATTATGCCCAGTGGCTATCATACCAGTCTCACTGGTGTTCGTTTTCATTGAAGCCATCTCTTCTTAGAGACTTGGGTGGGGTGTCACCTTTAGGATTTGGAGTCTCTGTCTGTTATGGTTAGTTTAAACATCTCTAACTAGAGTGCTAGTACTACTTACCATATCATAGTGAAACAAACTTTGTCTGTTTCTAGTCATTTACTCTAAATTGTACCTTATAAACATAAAGAAGACACTAAGCTTAATCTTATAAGTAACTGCATCATTACTTAGCATTACTTGAAATATATTTCTGAACATATTAAAGGATTGGATCACATTCAAGGTTACTGAGTATCATCCCTGCTAGTATTGAGCCTTAAAAATCATAATTTTGAATTGAAGATCTTCTAGTATCAAAATAAATTTTTAACCTGTAAACAGAATCCATAAAGAGAATAGGAACTTTTCTGATCTTTATATGATATATCATTATAGAAGAAAACAGGTTCCTGTATGATTAGGTTTTAGATGTAGGCAATATCAGGACAGGAAGAGATAAATAAGTTGGCAAGGACCTTGGCTAAGGGAGCTGTTGTTATCTTCTGAGCTTATTGAGCTGAAAGAAGGGGCTTCCTAGAGACTTGCTAGAACTAAGACAAACTGAAATGAAGGTGAGTGAACTTTAAGAGCCAGTGATTGTTAATCTTTTTAATACTGTAAACCTCTATACTTTTTAAATAGAAAATTCCTTAATTTTTATTCTTGATATCATTGCCCTAATTTACAGAGCAATATACCTGAAGTAATGAAGAAAAAAAGAAAGAAAGAAAAGGAAAAAAAAAGGGGGAAACAACAAAGCTAAAACAGATAAAAATCTTAGGAATATATACCTAATTGACATCATACCGCATTAATCAATGACTGCATTTTTCAAAATGAAAATCTCCTGTTATACTCATTATTTCTATCATCAGAACTATTATTATTTTAATAGGGATTATCAAATTTTTCATCATAATTGTCTCCACTTCATGAGTCCATAATTTGATTTCTGTTGTCTATTGTAATTTCTAAAGTCAACTCTACTTTCCTTCATCATTATATATATTTTCATTAAAATTTCCTCCTTTATTTTACCTACCATATATTAATAAAACAGTTAGTAAAATTTAAAATGTGACATATCTTTATATTCAAATAATATTAAAAGGTGTTTTTGCAATATCAAAATAAAGTATCATTTTAAAGAGTGAAGTCATGAAGAGTAACCATAAAGTATAGAAGACAAAACCAAATTTTCAAATAGTCTGAACAATCTATTGTCTCTAAAATCCATACAAAATTCATTATTTTTAAGTAACAAAGTTTGGGTGCCAGCAAGAAAAGGTCTTGCATATTGTCTTAGTTAGGGTTTTCCTGCTTTGAACAGACACAATGACCAAGGCAACAAGGACAACTTTTGTTGGGAGACAGAGGCAGGTGGATTTCTGAATTCGAAGCCAGCCTGATCTAAAGAGTGAGTTCCAGGATAGCAAGGGCTATACAGAGAATTCCTGTCAAAAAACAAAACAAAACAAAACAAAACAAAACACCAAAAACAACAAAAAAAAAAAAAACCCAAAAAACAAAAACAAAAAAACAAAAACCAAAAAACCCCCAAACAAACAAAAAACCCAAAACAACAGCAACAACAAAAACATTTAATTGGTGCTGGCTTACACATTCAGAGATTCAGTCCATTAACCCCAATGAAGGCGCATGGCAACATTCAAGGTGGCATGGTGCAGCATGGCAGCATTCAAGGTGGCATGGTGCAGGAGGAACTGAGAGTTCTACATCTTCATAGGAAGGTTGTTACCAGAATACTTGGTTCCAGGTGGATAGGAGTACGGTCTTAAAGCCCATGTCCATAGTGACACACCTAACCCAACAAAGCCATGCCTCCAAATATTGCCACTCCCTGAGCCAAGCATATATAAACATCACATATACGAATACATGAAGGTGTATCTTTAATACTTCATTAAAAATGTTTCAAATCTTATCTTTTATAAGTCTGATTTTTAAGACAGGAATTGCATAACTATTTTATAACAATAGAAAAGTTCTTTAGAGACCTGTTTCTTTGATTAGTTCATGTTGTATGCTATTGCTCAGAATGGTTCCATCCGTAGGAATTTTAAGCTAATTTTTTGTTACAGATGATAAAGGTTTCTAATCATACCCAATAATATATAATGCAAAACATGGTAAAAGTATGTATTTAAGACCATATGTGTCCTGTTGGAGTCTATTTTTATTAATTTTATTAATTTTTATTAATTTCATCTGTGGTGAAAACAAAAAAAAATCCTTATACATCTTTAAAATATACAGGATGATTTAATTCAGCAACTTTTCCTGTTATCCAATGTCTCTATGTACTTTTCTATTTTTCTTAATAACATTTGAAAATTTGAAGTTAATAAAACATTATATAATCTGTCTCTGGGGGCCATAATTACTCCTTTATTTTTATTAAACATATCATTTATAGCACAATTAGGATTTCTATAACCACTTGCCCTGTAGGATTGTGTGGTCTACCTGTAATATGTTTTATGATGTAATATAGAAGAAACTCTATCATTTAACGAGAACCAAATGCTGAAGTACTGTTAATCTTAATTTGTACTGATATTCCTATAAAAATCATAACATTCAATAAATGTAAATTACAGAATCAGACTTTTCACAACTTAAAAGCGATACACATTGAAATACTGACTATGCATGGTACACATACATTAATTTTCCAAGTTCTCCAAAATGAAACACATGCATTTTTTTTGTCAAATTTCATTTCTTTGAGTACCTTTTGGGTTACTTCCTACAGGAAATGGAGTTTGATTATACACAGAACAAGTATGATAGTTCCTCCTTGGCTTGCTGTCAAGTGGTAGAAAAATCTTCAAACTATTGATGTTAACGTGGTATTTCTTATAAAATTCTGAGGCTTCTAGGACATTCCCTATTAACAGCTAATCAATTCAATTCTTGTGGCAGAATAAGAAGAAGGCATAATAACTAAAATACAACCCAGATTTGAATACAAATGTTCATATGTGCATCCTATAATTTATTTTCTACCTACTTCAATTTGCTCAACTTCAGCTTATACATTTCTTGGACTATTTAAGTGATTATCACCTTGTAAAGTTTAAACTAAATTACTTAGTTCTTGAGTAGTTAACATAATCATGGACTGTGATCAGTTAATATCTCCTAGAAATTATTGAAAATCATTATACAAGTTTGTAATTGATCTCTCTGTGTTGTTATTTCTGTGGTACAATTCTCTGTAGTCTTATCTCCTAGGTAATGAACAGAATCTCATCTTTGTGATTTTTTTTTAAGGAGTAGTTTGAACTCTCATGCAAGGCAAAATTCTTCTTACATCATCAGATTTTTTTTAAATATATGCTTATGAACCACCTAGTAAGAAATCATCCATACAATAGAAAATTTTAGATATTGTATACTGTTTATGAATTATTTCTAATGACTGTTGTACAAAATATTGTCACAAGATAGTGCTGTTTAACATTACTTGTGGTAAGACTGTTTAAAGATATCTTTATCTTTAAACAAGTTCTTTTATAGGTGCTCAAAAGCAAACTTTTACATGTCATGCTCATGAAAAGAAAAAGGGATCTTTTAAATAAATTACTATCAAAGTCTATGACTT
Source organism: Mus musculus (assembly GCF_000001635.26). NCBI lineage: Eukaryota > Metazoa > Chordata > Mammalia > Rodentia > Muridae > Mus > Mus musculus. The sequence continues at coordinate 79,346,720 of NC_000070.6, read as the reverse complement.
AGGTAATAAAGAATGTAATGGGATTCTAGGATGTAAAGAGCCCATTGGCTGAATCATCTTATATATGGCTGTAATGTCTGTTAACATCCTCCATTTTCTGGATTTGTTTTTTATAACAAACACAGAGAAATTTCATGAACTGGTAGACTGTTCAATGTGTTGAGAATTTAGCTGCCCCTGTTCTAGTACCTCTGATTTTTCTGATGCTAAAGGCTATTCTACTCACACAGCTTTGCCAGTTAACTAACTTAAAGGTAGGTTAGTTGGTAATTTGAAAAACTATTACATGTTTTGTCCTGTTTATGGACAACTGGGAAGCCTGTAACTGTTTTTGATAATACTTTTAAATATTCTTCTCAAATGCATTCTTTATTTTATCATTTATTTCTGAGATTGGAGAAATGTTACTGTGCGTTTTCCATTGTGATAACAAACCACATCCCCCAAATCTCATGTCTATTATCTCTATATGCCTTTCATTTTTTGATTTGTCTTCTGGCCCTATACACTGGAGCCATCGTGTATTTTATTTCACGTGAGTTACGGTTCCAACCCCTAGTAGTTGAGTATTAACCTGCTGAAGAGGGAAATTTAGATGCCAAGATTTTAGCAAAAATATTTTTACATCTTCTTCTTTTTGTATTATCTGTAGGAGAAAAAAAAATAAACAAATACCCAATGATTCCAGGAATGCCTTGCCTATGGACCCTTCTCAAATGACTTAATACATATACAACATCTCACATTTTGATTTTTTATTGGATATTTTATGTATTTACATTTCAAATGTTATCCCCTTTCCCGTTTTCCCCACTGGAATCCCCCTATCCCATCACCCCCCCCTGCTGCTTCTATAAGGATGCTTTTCCTCCCACCCACTCCCACCTCAGTGCCTTGGAATTCCCTTATACCACTAGAGAATCAAGACATCACAGAACCAAGGGCCTCTCCTTCTATTGATGCCAGACAGTGCTATCCTCTGCTACATATGCTGTTGGAGTCATGGGTCCCTCCGTGTGTAGTCTTTGGTTTGGTTTAGTCCCTGGGAGCTCTGGGGGATATGGTTGGTTGATATTGTTCTTCTTCATATGGGGTTGCAAACCACTTCAGCTCCTTCAGTCCTTTCAGAGTACAACATAAATATGAGATCTGCCAATCTTGCCTTTAAGGGGATAATCACCCTTTTGCATTTTGAATTAGCATTTTCAAAATTCAAAGGTTCAGTTAGTATCTTTCTGGTTTCTAAATCTGATCCTGTTCTAGTTACAGTTGAAATCAACCTTTGCAAAAAATCAGTAAAAGCTTCTTTTGGGCCTTATATAATTTTAGTAAATGACTCAAGCCTCTTTCTTCATTTTTCAATCTTGTTCCAAGTATTTAAAATTGCTAAATGACATAGTGTGATTATCAAATTCAAACTGCCTTTGTAACCCAGCATATTGACCTTCACCTACCACCTGATCCTATGAAATATTAATACCTTTAATCTTGTTTTATTTTTCTATGTCCTTTGCTTTTGCTTTCCACCACATTGGCCTCTGTAACCAAGGAGCAATTTCCAGTATTGCTATTTCTATATATCTCCAGTGTTAAGGGATAATTCTGTTCTGAACTGAGCATGCTATTAATATTTTCTTTACAAAGGAAGACTGCATACCATATGAAACAATCACTTCCTTATAGCTCCTCAAATGTAAAGTCTATATGACCCTATTTAATTTCTTCATAACCTTAGGGGTGCCTCTCTTCTCCTGGTAGGTCTTGAATAGTAATTGGATAAACTAAGGTTGGTTTTCTAAAACCTTGGGCTACCTCTCTTTAGTTTTATCCTCTTGTGTTTAACTGGGTTCTTGTTTGAATTCCTGTCTATGGCTTAGTAGTAGTCTTATTTTTATTTATCTGGCTTGCTAACTCTTATATCTTATGAATCCACTTTTCATATTTGACATGAAAAACAACTATGACTATCAAGGATAAAATATGTAATACTGCAGTAATAGTAATTATAATTGGTATTATGTCACCCTCAGTTAAGTCATTTATCCTTTCTTTTTCTTCTTCTATTTTCATGCCATTTACAGTAGTGGTAAACATAGATTCTAATACCTTGTATAATGGTAGTTCCTATAAATTCTTTCATTAAAGACTTTTCAAATGAATCCCAAATCTAATGGCTTTTGTCTACAGCTGTCGTGATCCTCACTATGTGATCATTTTTTGCATTGCAATACAAAATATTGTTTTTAACATAATCTTATTTGCCCATTTTTTACCAATAAAGACTAGAGATACAGATACTGTGGTAAAATTCTGCTAGCTCATAGAGGGAGATAATGCACCCTAATTTTCCTCCTCAGTTGAAATCCCAAATTTTGTTCTTCTTCTCCATGATGTATCAAAACCACTTAGAACTCAATGTCCTTCCCTTTTACTTCCTGCTCATCTCATCATCTGTCCCGACTTCCTTATTCTCTATGGTCTTTTTCCTCATTTCCAGTTTTTTAGTTACTTATTCTTGACCCATGGTTGACTCTATTATATCCT